>NC_066576.1:8506501-8611501 GCF_024679095.1 Eriocheir sinensis
TCCAGAATTAATATTATTTATGTCAACAAGAGAAGGCAGAGGCGGGGCAGGTAAAGCGACAGGTGAAAACACTAACGACAAAGACATGAATAAGGTAAAGAAATAATTAAAGTCGAGAAATATATAAGGTAAAGAAATATATAGATTAAGAAAATAAATGAAGTAAATATTAGAGAGAGAGAGAGAGAGAGAGAGAGAGGATAAATGATTCGGTGGTAAAGAAATGCTTATGTAAGAATAATGATGAGGAAATTAATAATGTAGAGAAGTAATTAAAATGAAGAAATAAATGTAAGTAAATAAATAAAATCGACAAATAACGAAAAGAAAAAAATAATATGGCAAAGATATGAATAAATTTAAAACAAGAAAATAAGGAAATAAAAAAAGTAAACAAAAAATTAAATAGATAGAAATATAGAAGGTCGATAGATGAAGTTTGGCCTCCTGTCGATTAACGTTTTTCATCAGGAAGTTAGACGTTTGTATTGTTTTCGTGGTTACTGGTGTTGTTATTGTTGTTATTGTTTAGGGGACTCACATTTCGCCATGATGGGTTAGTAAGCTTCTCAACCAATACCAAAGACTTCGAGAATTCCTTATCTATTTTGTATTGTTTTTTTGTAGTTACTTGTGTTATTATTGTTGTTATTGTTGCCAAAGTTACTGTTGTTATTGTTTAGGGGACTCTCACATTTCGCCATGATGGGTTAGTAAGCTTTTAAACCAATACCAAAGACTTCGAGAATTCCTTATCTATTTTGTATTGTTTTTTTAAGTTGCTGGTGTTGTTATTGTTGTTATTGTGTCCAAAGTTACTGTTATTGTTTAGGGGACTCTCACATTTCGCCATGATGGGTTAGTAAGCTTCTCAACCAATACCAAAGACTTCGAGAATTCCTTATCTATTTTGTATTGTTTTTTTGTAGTTACTGGTGTTGTTATTGTTGTTATTGTGTCCAAAGTTACTGTTATTGATTAGGGGCATCTTTCAATGTTCGCCATGATGGGTTAGTAAGCTTCCCAACCAATACCAAAGACTTCGAGAATTCCTTAAGTAGTTTGTATTGTTTTTTGAAGTTACTGGTGTTATTGTTGTTGTTATTGTTGCCAAAGTTACTGTCATTGTTTAGGGGACTCACATTTCGCCATGATGGGTTAGTAAGCTTCTCAACCAATACTAAAGACTTCGAGAATTCCTTATCTATTTTGTATTGTTTTTTTGTAGTTACTGGTGTTGTTATTGTTGTTATTGTGTCCAAAGTTGCTGTTATTGTTGAGGGGCATCTTTCAATGTTCGCCATGATGGGTTAGTAAGCTTCTCAACCAATACCAAAGACTTTGAGAATTCCTTATCTATTTTGTATTGTTTTTTTGTAGTTACTGTGTTATTATTGTTATTGTGTCCAAAGTTACTGTTATTGATTAGGGGCATCTTTCAATGTTCGCCATGATGGGTTAGTAAGCTTCTCAACCAATACCAAAGACTTCGAGAATTCCTTATCTATTTTGTATTGTTTTTTTAAGTTACTGGTGTTATTGTTGTTATTGTGTCCAAAGTTACTGTTATTGTTTAGGGGACTCACATTTCGCCATGATGGGTTAGTAAGCTTCTCAACCAATACCAAAGACTTCGAGAATTCCTTATCTATTTTGTATTGTTTTTTTGTAGTTACTGGTGTTGTTATTGTTGTTATTGTTGCCAAAGTTACAGTTATTGATTAGGGGCATCTTTCAATGTTCGCCATGATGGGTTAGTAAGCTTCTCAACCAATACCAAAGACTTCGAAAATTCCTTATCTATTTTGTATTGTTTTTTTGTAGTTACTGTGTTATTATTGTTATTGTGTCCAAAGTTACTGTTATTGATTAGGGGCATCTTTCAATGTTCGCCATGATGGGTTAGTAAGCTTCTCAACCAATACCAAAGACCTCGAAATTTCCTTATGTAGTGCGTCGTCTTCATTTTAATGCAGGAATTTGAGGAAGCTATACGGGAAATATCTTGCGTATCTGGTGCTGCAACGATAACCTCCCCTCTATGTATGTATATGTTGTTTATACAGCCTCTATGTTGGACTGTGGAGTCGGCTCTTAGTTATTGGGAATGTATGCATGTATGAGATTGACTAGTTTGGTTTGGGCGATTATAAGAACATAAGAACGTAAGGAGTCTGCAAGAGAAGCCACTATGTTGGACTGTGGAATTCGCCTCTTAGTTATTGGGGATGTATGTATGTATGAGATTGCATAGTTCGGTTTGAGCGATTACTAAGCCACTATGTTGGACTGTGGAGTCGGCTCTTAGTTACTGGTGCTGCAGCTTTGAGTAACACTTGTATCTTTCCTTCCCCAGACCACACCCCCAACCCATGCGACGCCTCAGCCACCATCATGGACGATAACAGCAAGAGGCAAGGCACTAGGTGAGTCGACCCTCTAAGTCTACTCCGTTTTCTTCCGTCAGATATTTATTGATGCTCTTTCATGTTCCTCCTGGCCTACTGTTACTCCTTCATGAATGTTCACTTTCCTCTGGGTTCCTTTTCCCTCACCCCTTCGATAGCCGCGAGAGCCAGGGCGCTAAGTGAGTCGGCCCTCTACTCCGTTTTCTCCCGTCAGATATTTATTTATGCTTTTTCATGTTCCTCCTGGCCTACTGTTACTCCTTCATGAATGTTCACTTTCCTCTGGGTCCCACTCCTTTTCCCTCACCCCTTCGATAGCCGCGAGAGGCAAGGCACTAGGTGAGTCGACCCTCTAAGTCTACTCCGTTTTCTTCCGTCAGATATTTATTGATGCTCTTTCATGTTCCTCCTGGCCTACTGTTACTCCTTCATGAATGTTCACTTTCCTCTGGGTCCCACTCCTTTTCCCTCACCCCTTCGATAGCCCCAAGAGCCAGGGCACTAGGTGAGTCGGCCCTCTACTCCGTTTTCTCCCGTCAGATATTTTTTTATGCTTTTTCATGTTCCTCCTGGCCTACTGTTACTCCTTCATGAATGTTCAGTTTCCTCTGGGTCCCACTCCTTTTCCCTCACCCCTTCGATAGCCGCGAGAGGCAAGGCAGTTGATGAGTCGGCCCTGTACTCCGTTTTCTCCCGTCAGATATTTATTGATGCTCTTTCATGTTCCTCCTGGCCTACTGTTACTCCTTCATGAATGTTCACTTTCCTCTGGGTCCCATTCCTTTTCCCTCACCCCTTCGATAGCCGCGGGAGGCAAGGCACTAGGTGAGTCGGCCCTCTAAGTCTACTCCGTTTTCTTCCGTCAGATATTTATTTATGCTCTTTCATGTTCCTCCTGGCCTACTGTTACTCCTTCATGAATGTTCACTTTCCTCTGGGTTCCTTTTCCCTCACCCCTTCGATAGCCGCGGGAGGCAAGGCACTAGGTGAGTCGACCCTCTAAGTCTACTCCGTTTTCTTCCGTCAGATATTTATTGATGCTCTTTCATGTTCCTCCTGGCCTACTGTTACTCCTTCATGAATGTTCACTTTCCTCTGGGTCCCACTCCTTTTCCCTCACCCCTTCGATAGCCGCGAGAGCCAGGGCGCTAGGTGAGTCGGCCCTCTACTCCGTTTTCTCCCGTCAGATATTTTTTTATGCTCTTTCATGTTCCTCCTGGCCTACTGTTACTCCTTCATGAATGTTCACTTTCCTCTGGGTTCCTTTTCCCTCACCCCTTCGATAGCCGCGGGAGGCAAGGCACTAGGTGAGTCGACCCTCTAAGTCTACTCCGTTTTCTTCCGTCAGATATTTTTTTATGCTTTTTCATGTTCCTCCTGGCCTACTGTTACTCCTTCATGAATGTTCACTTTCCTCTGGGTTCCTTTTCCCTCACCCCTTCGATAGCCGCGACCCCTTCTACACCATTTTCTTCCATCATCCTTAGGTATTTCTTCCCTTAATTCCTTCCTCCTCATCTCGGTCCACTGTATAGGCCTACATTAATTTTCAGCTTCCTCTGCGTCCCATTCAGTAAGAGGAGGGAAGTTGATGAGACGAAGAGCCTTTGGTTGGTACTCTTAGACGACCCTTCCTCTCACATCAACAATATCCAAAGGCCAAAACGGAGATCACTCGGGTTCTAATGAGTGTTTTTGTAGCTTCATGGAACAGAAGAAGGGTCAAACTACCACCGGGGTTATTAAACTACCCCTGGAAAGGCCCACAACTCCTATGAAAGCCTTGTCAAATATGTACGTGGGCGAGGTGTTTAACAATCCGGCCATTTAGCCCGCACTATTAAAACGCCCCGGGGCTTCAGTCCGCCTGTACGAAAAGTCCCACGTGGAAGTTGCTTGGCTTGTCATGGACTGTTTTGTGAGCCCAGTGATAGTTCTACACGACTCCAACATCTTGAACTGGAAAAAATACCCTTGAAAACCCGGTTAACCTTCTCTGTGGCCTTGGGAAATAGTCGTAATGGGAGACCGATACGTTTAAGAATCTGGACAGTTTTACACGACTCCAACATCTTGAACTGGAAAAAATACCCTTGAAAACCCGGTTAACCTTCTCTGCAGCCTTGGGAAATAGTCGTAATGGGAGACCGATACGTTTAAGAATCTGGACAGTTTTACACGACTCCAACATCTTGAACTGGAAAAAATACCCTTGAAAACCCGGTTAACCTTCTCTGTGGCCTTGGGAAATAGTCGTAATGGGAGACCGATACGTTTAAGAATCTGGACAGTTTTACACGACTCCAACATCTTGAACTGGAAAAAATACCCTTGAAAACCCGGTTAACCTTCTCTGTGGCCTTGGGAAATAGTCGTAATGGGAGACCGATACGTTTAAGAATCTGGACTCCACTCTCGGCGCCATATGACCACAGCAGTTTGTTAGTTTGCTCGTTTGACACTACCCTGGCTTGCTCTCCTTGCTGTTCTGTTATCCACTTCAGGTCTGCCTTTTAGAGTATTTTTCCACCCGCTGTGTTGAATCTCCTCGGTGTGTCCCATCCAGTTTACTCTTCTAGTTGTCTTTTCCTTCTGTCCTTTCCTCCTTCAGTCCGTGTGTGTGTTAATATACAGTTTTATCTACATTTTCTTATCATTCTTCCTTACAGGGTCTTCAAGAAAAGTTCTCCGAATGGCAAAATTACAGTGTACCTGGGCAAGAGAGATTTTGTCGACCACATCACCCATGTTGACCCCATAGGTAAGTGTGTCTGCCTCCTTGTCTCACTGTGTCAGGTCTTTTAGAATGCTGAGATGTGCACATACTTGCATATCTTGTCTTAATTTGATTCCCAGGTGATTTATTTGCCCTTTTAATTAGTTTTAGTTTAGAAAGTTAGCATATCTTGTCTTAATTTAATTGCCACGTGATTTATTTGTCCTGTTAATTAGTTTTAGGATAGAAAGTTAGCTTATCTTGCCTTAATTTAATTCCCAGGTGATTTATTTGTCCTTTTGATTGGTTTTAGAATAGAAAGTTAGCTTATCTTGTCTTAAGTTAATTCCCACTTGATTTATTTGCCCTTTTGATTGGTTTTAGAATAGAAAGTTAGCATATCTTGCCTTAATTTAATTGCCAGGTGATTTATTTGTCCTATTAATTAGTTTTAGAATAGAAAGTTAGCATATCTTGCCTTAATTTAATTGCCAGGTGATTTATTTGTCCTGTTAATTAGTTTTAGAATAGAAAGTTAGCATATCTTGCCTTAATTTAATTGCCAGGTGATTTATTTGTCCTGTTAATTAGTTTTAGAATAGAAAGTTAGCATATCTTGTCTTAATTTGATTCCCAGGTGATTTATTTGTCCTGTTAATTAGTTTTAGAATAGAAAGTTAGCATATCTTGCCTTAATTTAATTCCCAGGTGATTTATTTGTCCTGTTAATTAGTTTTAGAATAGAAAGTTAGCATATCTTGTCTTAATTTAATTCCCAGGTGATTTATTTGTCCTGTTAATTAGTTTTAGGATAGAAAGTTAGCATATCTTGCCTTAATTTAATTCCCAGGTGATTTATTTGTCCTTTTAATAAGATTTAGGATAGAGAGTTAGGATATCTTGTGTTAATTTAATTCCCAGGTGATTTATTTGTCCTTTTAATAAGATTTAGGATAGAGAGTTAGGATATCTTGTGTTAATTTAATTCCCAGGTGATTTATTTGTCCTGTTAATTAGTTTTAGGATAGAGAGTTAGCATATCTTGTGTTAATTTAATTCCCAGGTGATTTATTTGTCCTGTTAATTAGTTTTAGAATAGAAAGTTAGCATATCTTGTCTTAATTTAATTCCCAGGTGATTTATTTGTCCTGTTAATTAGTTTTAGGATAGAGAGTTAGGATATCTTGTGTTAATTTAATTCCCACATGATTTATTTGTCCTTTTGATTAGTTTTAGAATAGAAAGTTAGTTTATCTTGCCTTAATTTAATTCCCAGGTGATTTATTTGTCCTTTTAATTAGTTTTAGAATAGAAAGTTAGTTTATCTTGCCTTAATTTAATTCCCAGGTGATTTATTTGTCCTGTTAATTAGTTTTAGAATAGAAAGTTAGAATATCTTGTCTTAATTTAATTCCCAGGTGATTTATTTGTCCTTTTAATAAGCTTTAGAATAGAAAGTTAGCATATCTTGCCTTAATTTAATTCCCACATGATTTATTTGTCCTGTTAATTAGTTTTAGAATAGAAAGTTAGCATATCTTGTCTTAATTTAATTGCCAGGTGATTTATTTGTCCTGTTAATTAGTTTTAGGATAGAAAGTTAGAATATCTTGCCTTAATTTAATTCCCAGATGATTTATTTGTCCTGTTAATCAGTTTTAGGATAGAAAGTTAGCATATCTTGCCTTAATTTAATTCCCACATGATTTATTTGTCCTTTTAATTAATTTTAGAATAGAAAGTTAGCATATCTTGCCTTAATTTAATTCCCACGTGATTTATTTGTCCTTTTAATTAATTTTAGAATAGAAAGTTAGCATATCTTGCCTTAATTTAATTCCCACATGATTTATTTGTCCTTTTAATCAGTTTTAGAATAGAAAATTAGCATATCTTGCCTTAATTTAATTCCCACATGATTTATTTGTCCTGTTAATTAGTTTTAGAATAGAAAGTTAGCATATCTTGTGTTAATTTAATTCCCAGGTGATTTATTTGTCCTATTAATTAGTTTTAGGATAGAAAATTAGCATATCTTGTCTTAATTTAATTGCCACATGATTTATTTGTCCTGTTAATTAGTTTTAGAATAGAAAGTTAGCATATCTTGCCTTAATTTAATTCCCAGGTGATTTATTTGTCCTGTTAATTAGTTTTAGAATAGAAAGTTAGCATATCTTGCCTTAATTTAATTCCCAGGTGATTTATTTGTCCTGTTAATTAGTTTTAGAATAGAAAGTTAGAATATCTTGCCTTAATTTAATTCCCAGGTGATTTATTTGTCCTTTTAATTAGTTTTAGAATAGAAAGTTAGAATATCTTGCCTTAATTTAATTCCCAGGTGATTTATTTGTCCTTTTAATTAGTTTTAGAATAGAAAGTTAGGATATCTTGTCTTAATTTAATTCCCACATGATTTATTTGCCCTTTTAATAAGTTTTAGAATAGAAAGTTAGAATATCTTGCCTTAATTTAATTGCCAGGTGATTTATTTGTCCTGTTAATTAGTTTTAGAATAGAAAGTTAGCTTATCTTGTCTTAATTTAATTCCCAGGTGATTTATTTGTCCTTTTAATTAGTTTTAGAATAGAAAGTTAGAATATCTTGCCTTAATTTAATTGCCAGGTGATTTATTTGTCCTTTTAATTAGTTTTAGAATAGAAAGTTAGCATATCTTGTCTTAATTTAATTCCCAGGTGATTTATTTGTCCTGTTAATTAGTTTTAGAATAGAAAGTTAGCATATCTTGCCTTAATTTAATTCCCAGGTGATTTATTTGTCCTGTTAATTAGTTTTAGAATAGAAAGTTAGCATATCTTGTCTTAATTTAATTCCCAGGTGATTTATTTGTCCTGTTAATTAATTTTAGAATAGAAAGTTAGCTTATCTTGCCTTAATTTAATTCCCAGGTGATTTATTTGTCCTGTTAATAAGCTTTAGTATAGAAAGTTAGCTTATCTTGCCTTAATTTAATTCCCACATGATTTATTTGTCCTTTTAATTAATTTTAGGATAGAAAGTTAGAATAGAAAGGGTCCGTGTGACATCTCATCTGAACCCAATTAAAAGACTTTCTCTTCATTTATTGTTGATGTAATAATTATCAGTCACTAAGTAAGATGTCATGTGTTTCTACTCCTAGCTACCCCAAATACTACTACAACCAATCCTACTAAGACACTCATTCCTGTGAACCACACTTCTACCCCGGAAGAATATTGCACTTTTGAAAACATCTTCCCTGAGTGTTCGGTTCCTCTGTGGGTAATCACTCCTCTGAAATGGGAAAATATACATGAAGAACTGAAAAAATATCTTGATAATCTATTTTCTTCTTTTCATTTAACATCCTTATTTACCCTTATGGGATTGGACGGGCTACAAGTCTCTCCCACGCTTGACGATCACAAAAATATCTTGATAAGCACGACACAAATCCTTCAGATAGTCCCTTGGGGTTGAACTTCCACCTGTTGTTGAGTGAGCAAGCCACACAAACACAGGATAAACAAAACCACAAACACAAACAAACAAAGCCACACGAACACACAAACAAACAAAACCACACAAACAAAACCTCACAAACACAAGATAAACAAAACCACAAACACAGACAGACAAACAGCCACATGACATAACCCAAGACCAACAAAACCACAAGAAAACTAAAAAAATAAATAAATTAATAACATACCCCAGATGGCGTTGTCCTGATCGACCCTGAGTACCTGAAGGACCGGAAAGTGTTCGGCCATGTGCTTGCCGCCTTCAGGTACGGCCGGGAGGACCTGGACGTGTTGGGCCTCACCTTCAGGAAAGACCTCTACCTGGCCTCCGAGCAGATCTACCCCCTTGATGCCACCACCAAGAGGCCACTCACCAGGTTACAGGTGGGTGGGATAACAAAGGGAGAGGGGAAGAGAGAGCCGGAGATGGAGAGGGAGAGAGAGATTTTTATATTTTTATTTACTTTTTTGTGTGTGTATTTACCTAGTTGTATTTACCTAGTTGTGAAATACACGAAAAGAGGCGTACTAGGCTCGTGCTGTCCCGTCTCCATAACGCTTATCATCCAGTTTGGCTTTAAATTCATGAATCGTTTTTGCACACACAGTCTCCTCGTCAAGTCCGTTCCATGTTGTTATGCTTCTGTATGGAAAACTGTATTTCTTGATGTCTCTCCTACAGTTGCTCTTCTTCAATTTCTTACCATTGCCTCTTGTCACACTTCTGTCACGTACCATTAGGTCTTCCCTGTCCAATTTATGTGTATGTATGCGTTGCACTGTGCAGAATGTGAAATATACTTGCCGTCCTTTTCCCATATCCACATAAGATATCAAACTTAGCTTTAAACTCGTATTTATTCTTTTCTCTCACAATTCTTGCCTCTAGGACCAGTCTTATAAGTCTGGGGTCGTGTTTTTACCTTCCGTGTTTATATTATAGTTATCTGATTTACTTATCATACAAACCTCTCTTTTCAATGACCTTTAAGAGGGTTAGATATTTTCCTCAGTCGTACAAACCATCGTCTTGGGTGATTGAATTTTACACAATATCAACATTTAACCAGGTAGCAGCGGGGATCATGTTTCTTAATGGTCCCTCTAAGCGAGAAAAATGAGAAAAAATCATCACTCACACAAACCATTTCATAATACATATCAAAGCGTTTGTGATCAGTTTATGCATCATCTATTTTGGGGGGTTTATATCATGGCACAAATTTGGCCCGTCGCTGCTACCAGGTTAAGTAAGTTCATATGATATCAAGTGTTCATTCCTGTTCTTCATTTTTGTTCCTCAGTCATTGTTCCATATTTAAGTTGTATTCTTCTTTAGTTCACTTGTGTTCCTCCGTATTCAAGTTGTTTTCTTCCGTATTAAAGTTTTACTCTTCCGTATCAAAGTTGCATTCTGCCATATTCAAGCTGTATTACTCCATATTCAAGTTGCATTCTTCCATATTCAAGCTGTATTCCTCCATATTCAAGTTGTGTTCTTCTATATTTAAGTTATACATTCATATGTTTATTAACCTACTTACCATTACCTTAAACTCACTGCGGCCTCCCTGCTCTCATTCCCCACAGGAGCGGCTCATCAAAAAGCTTGGATCCAATGCTTTCCCATTCTTCTTTGAGCTGCCGCCACATTGCCCCGCCTCGGTCACCCTGCAGCCGGCCCCCGGGGACATGGGCAAGCCGTGCGGGGTCGACTATGAGCTCAAGGCCTACGTTGGCGACACTGTGGAGGACAAGCCTCACAAACGGTGGGTAACCTTCACTTTTTTTGGGGGGTGGGGAGGTGGGGGGGGGGTAGGCAACTCAAGGGCAGAAGACTTAAAGAGGAAACTAAGGTCAATATGCTCAGACGCTCCCGCCTCTCACATCAACAATTTCCAAAGGCCAAAAAGTAGATCAGTCGGGTATTAGATAACGTGTTTGTTCTTGCCTCTGACCCGCTTGGTGTCCCGCTACCCTCTACCCTCCTAGCAAACCGCATGCAGTGTGGCCGCACCCTTAGACTTGGCCCTTAGAAAATCATTAAAAATATCAGACTAACCAGCAACACTATGGCACTGGTACATCTTGACACATCCTTGCTACAGCCATTTCTTTAGGACGAGGGTTTGGTTAATCTCTTCCTGCGTGTGTTTCCAGGAACTCGGTGCGGCTGGCCATCAGGAAGGTGATGTACGCCCCCATGAAGCAGGGTGACCAGCCGAGCGTGGAGGTCAGCAAGGAGTTCATGATGTCCCCTAACAAGCTGCACCTCGAGGCCTCCTTAGACAAAGAGGTAAGGGGGGTTGTCTCTTCTGACCCTGAGACGTGTGATGGTGATGATGGTGGTTGTGATGACTGCGGTGGCGAGGATGATGGTTGTGATAGTGATGGGTATTTTAAAGGCAATGGTGAGTTTGGTTATAGTGATCATAGTGGTGCATGGTATGATAGTTATAGTGACTGGGGATAGTGGTGTAATGAGATTGGTGTTTATTATCAGAGGTGTGGAGTCGGAGTCGGTAAAAATACCCACGACTCCGAATCCTTAACGTAATCATTTATCTTTTACGTTATCTAGATGTTGTCTATATAGAGTACATGTAATTTGGATGTAAATACATGTAAGAAAAAGGACCTCAGGAGAGTCTACCAGCACTACAGACAGCATCTAAAAAAAAAGAGAGAGAGATTTGCAATAGAGGGGGACTGGCATGGGGGCCGGAGTCAGAGTCGAAGGCGCAACTTTAAAATTTCCCGGAGTTAGTCGCAACTTTAAAATTTCCTGGAGTCAGTCGCAACTTTAAAATTTCCTGGAGTCAGTCGCAACTTTAAAATTTCCTGGAGTCAGTCGCAACTTTAAAATTTCCTGGAGTCAGTCGCAACTTTAAAATTTCCTGGAGTCAGTCGCAACTTTAAAATTTCCCAGAGTCAGAATCGCAACTTTAAAATTTCCCGGAGTCGGAGTCGAAAAATTTGAACTCCAACTCCACACTGGTTTATTATACTGACAGTTTTAGGTATTATAAGATATTTAACATTTAATTCAGTATATTAATGTATATATATTGAAGTAGACCCTTGACAAAACAGTTGAATTCACAGTTGAAGCTAATAATGTCTGGAGGAAGTAAGGTTAGGCAACTTTTGATTTTCATGTTTCACTTTTTATGAGAGAAAGCAAAAGGAAGGGTGGCTACTGTCAGTATCTCTATGTATTGACCAGTGCATAATGATACTGAAGGACTATTGAAAATATTTTAAAAAGTATATTTTACTTCATATATTTAACCGAGTAGCAGCAGGGATCATGTTTCTTAATGGTCCCTCTAAGCTAGAAAATTTTTTAGAAATCATCACTCACACAAACCATTTCATAATATATATATCAAAGTATTTGTGATCTGTTTATGTATCATCTATTTTGGGGGGTTAAAATCACACCACAAATTTGGCCCGTCGCTGCTACACGGTAAAGCCACAAATTTGGCCTGTCGCTGCTACACGGTAAAGCCACAAATTTGGCCCATCGCTGCTACACGGTAAAGCCACAAATTTGGCCCGTAGCTGCTACACGGTAAAGCCACAAATTTGGCCCGTAGCTGCTACACGGTAAAGCCACAAATTTGGCCCGTCGCTGCTACACGGTAAAGCCACAAATTTGGCCCGTCGCTGCTACACGGTAAAGCCACAAATTTGGCCCGTCGCTGCTACACGGTAAAGCCACAAATTTGGCCCGTAGCTGCTACACGGTAAAGCCACAAATTTGGCCCGTCGCTGCTACACGGTAAAGCCACAAATTCGGCCCGTCGCTGCTACACGGTAAAGCCACAAATTTGACCCGTCGCTGCTACTGGGTTAATGCTAGAATCATAAACATTATTACTAGGAAGAGCTAATCAAGTTGTTAATTTGTACATTCTTCCCCTGCAGCTGTACTACCACGGGGAGACAGTTGCAGTCAATGTCCACATACAGAACAACTCCAATAAGAGTGTCAAGAAAATTAAAGTATCAAGTAAGTGAACAATGTTACTGCAGTATTGTTTTCTTGTCAAACACCAGATGCATTGGATGTATGTGCATGCCCTTCACATGGCTGCATCTCAATATCTAATTATGATACACAGCAACAGGTCCTTTCTTCTGCCACCACTTTTACCCTGAGCTGTTGCCCTTTCCCACCATTTAGCCATATTTCAGTAGCCCACTATCAGCCATATCCTTGCAGTCCAACAACAACGATACATTGTTACGCGCGCCGTTCATCTTCTCTTGTATGTATCTATGTATCCCACAAGCTCTTGATGTCACCGCTGAGCCCAACCCTCTCCCCTTCCTTCCCCAGTCCGGCAGTTTGCAGACATTTGCCTCTTCTCGACGGCGCAGTACAAGTGCACAGTGGCCGAGGTGGAGAGCGAGTGAGTAGCCCCCTTATTCTCTTCTCTCCTTAAGGCAGAGCATCATTCTGGCTATTTCAGGTTGTGGAAGTTATCTCATTGGAGTCTTTTATTTCGATAGCTCGTTTTTATTTTGCTTTAACATCAAGTTTGTTTGTCTTTTCATTAGTTGTGAGACTTTGGGAACCACTAAGGCAGTTCACTTTTATCATTATTTAAGATTTTTCCTGCTTTCTGGGTTGCTATTTTTTAAGAGTAGGAGAATTTTAGGAACTGTGCAGCTCTCAGGTTGTGCCACAGTAAAAGAGATGGTCATACTTACTTATTCATGATGGGAGTGAGTTGTTTTGTCTTTCTGTGCTTTGTACTGTGATTTTTATCCATGTATTATTATCTAATACCTTTCCATTTATCATGCCATGTTTTGTACTATATATATGTTATCCATGTACCATTTTTAATACCTTAATATCCTAAGTTTTATTTTGTTGGCAGTCTGTGATATCCATTTGTTTATAGAGTAACTCATACGTAGCAACTATTCAGTATGATTTTCTTGATACATATTGTATCATTCATTTGCATACCTTTTTAAAAGCTTGAAGAGTGATCACTTTTTGAGGGAAGTGCAAATATGGTAAAAGAAAGTCATCATGCTTCACAGTGGACAAGTTTTGAAGACAGATCAGCAATATATCCGGAGGAGACGGTTATTTTGATAGAAACTTTGGATTCAGAAGGGGAAGGTCATGTGTTTCTAATTTGTTGAGTTTCTACTCGAGGATGATTGTTGGCTGCGGGAGAGAGAGGAGTGGTTGGATTGTGTGTTCTTAAGTCTGGAGAAGTGTTTGACAAGGTACCCTGTGAGCAACTTATGTTGAACTTAGTGCATATATGGAGACTGGAGGGAAGTAACAAGGGGGGTACCACAGTGATCAATGCCAGTTATGTTCCTGATCTCCGTGTGGTGGAGTGACTAAGTTATGTGAGCCAATTTGCAGATGATATGAGGACTAAAATATGTGATGATTTAACTGGATTACAAATGGAGCCAAGTGTGAGAAATTAAATTCCATGCAAAAATATTGGAAATGGGTAAAAATGGTAAAATGTCGCTCGTCACTGAATTACTCTAAAGAAAACTAGTAGTGAACCCAAAAGTTAGCATTATGTATGAGTGTCTGGGGGCATGTTCCATCAAACCCAAGTTATAATTCTGTCTAAGCAATGGATCCATGATGATTAATTTATGAAGAACACATCCCAGTCGAATAGCAAAGAATTTTGTACCAGTGATACAATTACTATTAATAATAATAACAATATGTAATAGTTATGGATATTATGATACAGTAGTGAACCAAAGCAAGTTGATATGTAACTGATTTTGAGAATCTTTTACTCAACAAATATATTGCAATTTGTTTTTCTTCAAGCTACAACAATGTTTTCTCAAGAAGTGAATGCCCTTCATATGAAGTTAAATATTATATATATATATAATTTTTTTTCACATTGAGGTAAAGTGATTGATTGCACCTACACCAATGCACCATATTCCGTGTGTATGGCCGAGCTTAGTTCAAGAGTACAACTATCCCGAGGAAGTCATGAACACTTGTATCAGTTGTGTTACCTGGACGTCCCTCTTCACATGCAACCACCTGCTGCTTGCCATTGAATGCATACCACCAGCAGGTGAAGGGAAGATGTTAATGAAGCAGCTGCTCAACTTGAGCTGGAAACTTCATCTGCCTTTGTGAAATTGTTGAGCACACGTTGCTGTGGTGTGTGGCAGTGGTGGGCGTCTGTGCCACTGCAGCATGTGGATGTGCAGCAGAGTGGTGTTCATCCAAAGCACAGGAATACCAGGGCCTGCATTGCCTTCCCCAGGTGTAATACCTGATGAGTCAGCTTCACTGGCTGGATGTTAATTGTCTTGGCATGGATTCAGACTCTGTGGGGTAATGGTAGCCAGCAGGGCAGTGTTTCAGGCCACTAGCTTGAGAGACTTATGGTACCCTTCTAAAATCTTCTATAAACATTTTTTACTTGTCTTCTTTTACAGTACCTTTAGGGTAGGTTACAGCATATGTGAAATTTCAAATTATTGTGATACATTACTGTCTGGCTGACAGATAATGTTTGTTTCACCTCTGTAGAATGTCAGATATATATATTTTTTATTTATACTTAATTTCCCTTGGAAGTTGTGCACTTAACCCAACATGGGTTTTGTTAAACAGACATGTACCTTTGGTATGAATGTCACAGACCTAACTGAAATGTCCTGTTGATATTAGTGTTCATGAGTCCAAAGGTTTAGTTGTGCAGTTCACAACACTCCATGAAGCGGCTGAGGCCCCGGGGAGTTAACAGGCTCATGTGCCGTGTGGAATATGGTGTTGGAGGTGTTTGTTTATATCTGGTATGTATGTTGACAGGAAGCAGTGCTGTTTAGATCCCAAACTATATTTATTTACTATTTATGTTTTTTTCAGTGCTAATTTTGAGTTTATTCTTTTTGACAGCATTAACTACAAAAATGTTTGACTGATGTTCATTTACTAAATTCCTTTTTGAGGCAACATTTATTTAACGCCCTCACCCTGCGTATGTGGGAAATGGGCTTTGTGGCGATGGTGGTTGACACAGTCATGATGATCAGCTGTAATGTCCCCTTACCTCATTATAATTCTTTCATGTTTTATTGTCCCAATGATCTTTACAGGATAAATCTTCGTCTTTTCTCTGCCTGTGCTGTTATAACACTGTGTCCCTTGTGGTGTTGATTTGTTGTTCTTAAAATGTCTGTATCCTTCATTCTGTTTACCTGTACCTCCTTCTCTTTGTCCTTATCTCTCTCATTATCTACAGCTGTCTGTTTGTCTTTTTCTGTATCTATTCTTATTCATCTGTCCTTCTTTATCTTTCCCTGCTTCCCCTGCCCTCCCCCCTGTCTGGGGACCTGGGAGGGTGGCACCTCACCCGGTGTCAGTGAGGGACAGTGCCATGGTGCCGTCCGTCTGCACGATGCTGGGGGAGGTGTGGGTCACCAGACATGAGGGCCGAGGCTTTATGCAGGAGGCTCTCCTCCTCCTCTGTCACTCATACATTGTCAACTCAAAACAGTCAAAATTATAAAAAAAAATATATATAACTGAATCTTTTTAACATGTTATAAACCTTTTATTTTTATTTTTATTTTATGTTTTCCAATGCCATTTGACTACACTTGCAATGCCATGGAAGAATTTTATCAATCAGTCAATCTCTCTCTCTCTCTCTGTGCATCATGGATTGGTTCGTTGCTGCTGTCCCTGGGAAGTGTGTTGCATGTACTCTGTGTTTGGGTGTTGCTTGAGCATTGATGGTTTTGCAATTTGCAGTTTTTTTTTTTTTTTTTTTTTTTTTTTTAATGAGTTCAGAATCCCACCAGGTAGTGAACAATATTTTTCAAAACCTCAATTAATAATGGAAACTGACAGTATCTCAGGCATATATTATTAAATTTCCATAACCTTTTTTTATATTGATTAATAAAAAATAAGCACATACTGATCACAGCGGTTGCAAGGATATGTGGACCTCACCAAAGGTCTCCATAGTAAGTGCCTGACCAAGTGCCAAGTATATTACCAAATAGTTCCAGTTCAGGTTCCATTTAATTTATGTTAGTAATTTTAGAGTAAAAGTTTACGAGCATTTAAGACAAGACCTTGACCCTCCCTTAAAAGATTAACCAGCTTGTGCATCACTCCCAAACCTTAATTCTTTCCTCATGGTTGTTGCCTTGCCTCAGTGTCTACTAACCCAGCCCTCTAATTTTTGTATATTTGTATAGCGTCTTCTGGCCATAGCTTCGGGCCAGCAAGAATGTCCTGTTAATCAGTATCAGTGTTTGCTGGCTGCCACCTTTACACTAAGAAAGCCAATTATCAAGAGCTGAATTACATGATTGGGAAAATAACCAGCATATTTTGAAATTAAAATGTTGCTAAAAGTTTTCAATTAAAGATTCAGCTGTTTTGATTGTTCCTAGTCTGCATGAGGCCTTGCCCTGCCCCCTGCCCCTCCCACGGTGGACGGCAGGGTAAAGTTGGCAGCCGTGTGGTGGTGCTGTGGTGACGTGTGTCTGGTGTGCCTTCGCAGGGACGGGTGTCCTGTAGGGCCGGGCTTTACCCTCTCTAAAGTGCTGCACCTCACACCACTGCTTCTTAACAACAAGGACAAACGCGGCCTGGCCCTTGATGGCCAGCTCAAGCACGAGGACACTAACCTGGCGTCCTCATCCATGTAAGTAGCGCTGCACTCGCACTAACCCTCACCCCCAGCAGCCCCCAGCGTGCCAGGCCGCAGCGGCAGCAGCAGGCAGGTGTGCCCAGCAGAGTTGCCCCTTGAGCACCTCACTTTAGGGCCATACACACAAGCTGTGTGCATGGTCATAAAATGCATGGGTGCTTTGGAGGGGCACAGGTGATGTGGGAGTGGTAGGGGGTGGCAGCAGTGGTGACAGAGGCGTGGTTGTGTTGCAGGGAAGGCTGCCCTGTGGGGCCTGGCTTCTCCGTCAGTAAAGTTTTCTCGCTGACGCCACTGCTCACCAACAACCGAGACAAGTGGGGGCTGGCCCTCGATGGCAAGCTTAAGGACGAGGACACCAACCTTGCGTCCTCCACTGTGTGAGTAGTACTGTGCAGTGGCTCCACCTGCCGCAGCGCACCATCCTGGCGGCATCCCTGGGGACCCACAGCCCTCCTGATGCAGTGTGTGGAGATGGGTAGTTTGTGTGGAGTGTAGTTGTGGCACTGTCTGGCGTAGAATTTCACACCAACACGGCACACTGGAGGCAGCCCAGCCCAGTGCCGCCCCAACACACACACACACACACACACGCATGTCTTAATGATGGTGTAGCCTGTAGTCCCTTGTTGGTCAGATAATTCATATGTGTAAATATTTGTCACAGAGGAGTAGTTTGTAGGCACAGGCAAAATGATTTGCCAGGTGACTACCATCTTACATATTTCTTGCAGGTAATAGATACACTCAGCTCATAATAATTCCCCTAATTTTATACAACAAAAACAGTACCATCATTACTATTCTGGGTCTAGGATAAGACAGAAAGACAAAATCTTAGAATTATATATATTACTGCCTAATATAATTGCCATTATATGTTATGGTCTAGTAATGGTCAATGAATGTCTGAAGTTAAAGATATCTGGAAAAGGAGAGCATTTCATATATAACATTGATATCAAAGATTACTGCATATAGATATCAAGAGACAACATGGTTGGCAGTCATTGCCTTTTCATAAAAAGCATTCTTCCTGCTTGACAAATCAAATCAGTTTCTTTATATTGCACTGTATGCAATATAGTGGTGATGTGGTTTGCACCCTCTGCCTACAAATCCATGGGCCTGGGTTCGAATCCCAGCTCAGGCAGTCAGCACACAGCCCACCCAGCTGTTGATCCTTCCTCTCAGGCCGGCCAGTAAATGAGTACCTTGGGAAACCTGAGGACAGTAAATTGTGATAACCCAGATGTCACAGGCCCTTTGTCACGGTGATGGGTTCTGCCCGCCACAGGCTCCAGGGCCAGTGTGGCTGAGAAGGGTGACATGTGCACCATGTCCACGTCCTGGTAGTCTTCAGTGCGTACGTTGTTGCGTCGGTAGCCTCATTGTTGACGCCAAGGCTCTTTAGGGAGACATATGTATGAACCACACCATTATAACAAAGAGGTGCAGTTTTCTACCACTAATGCACACCTTCATCCTGTGAGGTGAGGGCAAGCCTTGTCTTTAGTGTTAGGGAGGAAGGGAACTCCACTGGAAAATATTGTTCTAGCATTTTGTTGATTCACAACTTTTTGCTTAGTTTTGTGGTAGTTTTCACAATATATCTTTGTTTTAAGTGGGATTATTTTCATATGCATATATACATATTATGTTACATGAAAATTCACATTAGTTAAATATTAGCCATTTAGTTTCAATCACTGCAACATCATTAAAATGTCTTAAACATCACAGCTGTAGTAGAGCCTCAGCAACACACACACACGTCTTTATTTGAGAGGGGCAGGATTTACAAAGCAATAGGTTAGTGTAATCATTGCAAGTTCATTAGTTAGAGTGTGTGTAAAGAGAACTTTAAAATGCATGCACAGGAAGCTCAAGGCAGAAGATCATCTGAACAATTCTGTCACATAAGAGCTGCCAAGGATTTATGGTTTCATCATTCCCAGCCACTCTCCAGATAGCAAGTTCAACATGAGCCTAATCACTGCATTTTTTACTGTATTTTAGAATCACAAACTATTGTGTAGTGTGCATGCATTTAGGAAAACAGAACTCACCATAGCAGCCTGCCAACTGCCAGTGCATAGGCACATACAATTAGCAGAAACTCCACACAGTTGGGCAGCTAATGACTCGGGCTACAGCCGCCTCCAGAGCAAAGCTGCCAGACTGTCTTACTCAGCCTCTTATATTTACCGACTTCCGACCCAAAAACTGTCTCCTGGACCCCAATAAGGAGATTCACTTATAATTATCGTTAAAATAGTTAATTCATGATGTGTCTTGGCAATAGTCAGGCGTCAGAAACCAGTAAATACTATGCTCTGAGTACGACAATCTGGCAACGGTGCTCCGGAGTGCTGCCCCTCCTTCCCCCTCTGCCCAGAGAAGTGGAAGTCACTAATATCACCTCTGGCTTCATCACAAACCTCAGTTTACAAAACAATCCTCCCCGATATCTTTAATATGAGAATGTTTCATGGCATTGGTCTCTTTTTCTTCCAAAGGCAACAAAACCAACCAGCAATGACTACAAGACAGGGGGGGGCCTCAGGGACAGTTGACTGGTGGCAGTTATAGTATATCCAGACCTGCTCTTGATATTTTCAGCTTAGTGTTGTCTGAGGAGAGCCAAGTGGTGCCAGACTACTTGCTAAGGTGGTGGTGTTGATATTTCTAACAAATAAACAGAATTTGGCTGCTTTCGTTGGTTAGTTACGATATGGTTACAAAACTTTTTTCTATAGAATCTTATTCATAAGTTTGCGTGATTTTAAATAATCACCTTTTACAGCCTTCCCTCAGCCCTCCCACCAGGCGGCAGTAATCCTTCCTCCCCTGCCGTGAAGCCCTTTCTCCTGTCTGTCCTCTGCCAGATGTTAGATTTCCTTGACATAGCAAATTTCTTTATCTCGATTGCATTCTCTATCTTAGTGGATGAAGACAGAGATGGTGTGGTGGGCTTGTATTGGGTAACAAGCGCAACTTACATTTTCTTTGTTTTGTGTAATTTTTTACTTAATAGGTTGAGGATTTCTTAAAAAAAAACACAAAGGAATAATGATCTCTTGTTTGAAGTGCTGGTGAAAGGTAGCCTACACAGATTTTAGAAGTTACATTTATATACCTGAGTACCATGACATGTATGCAAGGCTAGCTTCCTACAAATAGAGGGGGCTTCGTGGTGCAGTGGTTAGCACACTCGGCTCACAACCGATAGAGCTCGGGTTCGATTCCCGGGCAGAGTGGAAAAATTTGGGCGGCTTTTCCGATACCCTACGCCTCTGTCCACACAGCAGTGAATGGGCACCAGGTATTAATCAGGGGTTGTGTCCCGTCTCCTGGGATCTGTTCCCTTCTCCTATAATTCCTTACCCTTCTGTCTCTCTCCGGCACATGACCACATGTTGCGCCGACTGAACAAAACTTTCCAACTTTCCTACAAATAGTGTGTGCATGTTTGTGTGTGTATTTGTGTATGCTTGGGTGTGTGCGTGCGAGCATGCATGGGCGTGTGTGTGTTTATTTAATTAGTTTTGATATACAGGAAGTACACTACATTCTTGGGATCCCGTCTTCAAGTCTTAGTTTATCAAATTTAGCTTTAAGTTCAGAAATATAATTGGCTTGAAGTATCTCCCTTTCAAGGTCACTCTAGCTGTCAGTGCTTCTATGGGGAAAGCTGTGTCTCTTTATATCCCTGGAGGCAGGTTGTTTTAAAATGTAATGCATAAATATTTTCCTTTTGTGTTTTTTTAATATGATCGCTCCCCATTTTATAATTTCAGCTTGGTCTCCTGGTTCCTTTGCATGATTACAGAACTTGACATTTCTTTATGTTAAATATTGTGTGTGTGTGTGTGTGTGTGTGTGTATACGAGCACATGAGAGGTCAGAATATTACTAACCTCAGCATTGAGAATTACAGTCATTATTTAGATTCACTGATTGGTTGTGTGTGTGTGTGTGTGTGTGTGTGTGTGTGTGTGTGTGTGTGTACGAGGACATGAGAGGTCAAAATATTACTAACTTCAGTATTAAGAATTAGTCATTATTTAGATTCATTGATTGGTTGTGTGTGTGTGTGTGTACGTGGACATGAGAGGTCAAAATATTACTAACTTCAGTATTAAGAATTAGTCATTATTTAGATTTACTGATTGGTTGTGTGTGTGTGTGTGTGTGTGTGTGTACGAGGACATGAAAGGTCAAAATATTACTAACTTCAGTATTGAGAATCACAGTCATTATTTAGATTCACTGATTGTTTGTTAGTTGATATATTAATTCAAGTTTTGCCTCCTTCCTATGATTTTATGATTATCAAGAACTCATCATGTGAAACAGATGCATTGCCTATGAATCATAAGTAGTCATCATACATTGGTCATTTACAAATTACTAAACAGATTCTATTTTGATAAGCCTCATGAAAGCGTACTATTCAATGTCAGGCTTTATAACTTGCAATCACGCCTTACACAAAATGCATACCAGGTTTATAGCAATGTGAAATATGTCTTCATAACCAATATAAGTAAGGCTTCCAGGACTGCAGGAACACAAGTGGCTAAATTGCTGTTTCCAGTTTGAGTTGATACACATTTATAGAATTTTAACTTCATAACTAATTGAAAGTGGATAGATGAATAAAAGATAGAATAGAAAAAGAAAGATAGGAGAACAATAGAAGAAGGATTGTCACCATAAAAAAAAGATTGGGTTACACTTGTTCTGCTTTTAACCCGGTAGCAGCGGGGATCATGTATCTTGATGGTCCCTCTAAGCGAGAAAAATGAGAAAAAATCATCACTCACACAAACCATTTCATAATATATATCAAAGCATTTGTGATTAGTTTATGTATCATCTATTTTGGGGGGTTTAAATCGTGGCACAAATTTGGCCCGTCGCTGCTACACAGTAAAGCCACAAATTTGGCCCGTCGCTGCTACACGGTAAAGCCACAAATTTGGCCCGTCACTCCTACACGGTAAAGCCACAAATTTGGCCCATCGCTGCTACACGGTAAAGCCACAAATTTGGCCCATCGCTGCTACACGGTAAAGCCACAAATTTGGCCCGTCGCTGCTACTGGGTTAAGAGTGGATAGAAGAGTAGAATATAGAATAGATAGAAGGCTAGAAGAATAATTGTCAGTGGAAAAAATAAGGTTAGGTTACACTTGTGCTTCAGCGGTCCGAATAATCTCAGTTAATTATAATAGTTACGGATCAGGAATTCATTACACACTCAAATACCAAATGAAACACTAATTTATCCTCAGTGTCAAGATTTTATCCAAGACAGGACAAGTTTTACAGTTTCTTGCACCTTGTTTTTTTCTTCCCCTTCTAGAATCACAGACTCGTCGCAGAAGGAGAACCTGGGCATTATCGTGCAGTACAAGGTCAAGGTGAAGCTCATCCTTGGGCCCCTTGTTGGGTGAGTAGGCATTGCTGTGTACACCAAATATTCGTTATATGTGAGGATTACGTTCTGCAAAAAGCTCGCATAATGTGAATTCGCATATATCGAACCTATCATCCCATTAATTATAGGGGGTTATGTTCCACGACCCGTTTTCGAAGCCTATAACTATTTATTCCGGGTACCTCTTTGGCTGACTCGGTAGGGGGTGGCTCTCTCGTCACGATGGTCACAGGTTCAATCCCAGCCCAGGCAGCCAGCGAATACCCTCTCCTGGTCTTGATTCATTTCTCGTGTGTTGTTTCGATACACGCAGAGGTTGTGTAGGAAAATAGAGGAAAAAGAGTAAAATAAGCTCTCGGGGCTTGACATATGTAACCAGCCTTTCCCAGCAAAAACTTGGGGAAAAAAGTGGCTTTGTCCCTTACCCCCCTTCTCCTTTGGACACCTCATTTCTGGCGGTTAGTTTTTAGTTAGTACTTACATAAGAAAAAAAATGAAAACTGGAGTGAGGGAAATATTAACTCAACTATTGTTAAAATATAGAATTGATGAGCATTCTCTACCATGATGATAGTTTATATGCTTCGGGTTAATGTACTACAGGAGTTTTCCCCTGATACCGGTATTAGTTGTAATCAGAGCCATACAGTGGGAGAGTTTAGTCAAGTAGATCATGGTGCCTTTAGGGGGGCTTCGTGGCGCAGTGGTTAGCACACTCGGCTCACAACCGAGAGAGCCCGGGTTCGATTCCCGGGCGGAGTGGAAAAATTTGGGCGGCTTTTCCAATACCCTTCGCCCCTGTCCACCCAGCAGTGAATGGGTACCAGGTATTAATCGAGGGTTGTGTCCCGTCTCCTGGGATCTGTTCCCTTCTCTTATAATTCCTTCCCCTTCTGTCTCTCCGGCATATGACCACAGATGTTGCACCGACTAAACGAAACTTTCCAACCTCCAAACTCTCCTATTCTTTGGTTTTGATTGTTATGATACAGACAAATCAGTGAATATGCTGTATAAATATATTATTCAATGAGTTTCATAATGTCAAGGGTGTCAGAGGGATGATGTATTTCCTACTGGTCATTGCAGAGACCTGGTGGCAGAACTCCCATTCACTCTGATGCACCCCAAGCCCGAGGAGGAGCCGGAGAACAACAAGACAGCCGCCCCGACCACCTCCTCCCCATCACAGGACTCTGAATCCGCTCCGCCTGTGGACACCAACCTCATTGAACTTGACACGTCAGTAGAAACCTCATGGCTGTATTGCCCTCACCTTGTGGATACTTCTTGTTCTCTTTATTGGTCTGATTTATGTCTTGCCTTTACATGTAGAAGGCCATTGATTTCTACCCATTTTGAGAGCTCTGGTAATTTGTTAGATAATGGTATCAATCGTTCTATTTTCAGTTTTTTCTTGTTTTCTATACATCAGCTCATTTTGAGGTGACTGTTGAGTAATATCCCTCATTAGTAACTTTATTTTCACTGTTCCTTGAGACTTAATCAGAATTTTCTCATGCTTAAGTTTTTATTCTGACTCCTTACGTACATAAAAAGCTGTATAACTCAGCATCTCTTTTGTGTAAGTGATTGTAGAAGCTGAAAATTCATCAGGTACGATCACTGTTCATATTCAAACGCTGAGGAAAATGACGGACTCAAATATTATTGATTGCTGTCAATGTTGGGGAGAGTGAGTGGTGATTAGACTAGTATAGCGACTGACTTTTAAAGCAAACAAGTTATGGCAAGAAGTTATACATATTATATTATTATTAGTTTATATTAAGGAAAAGTAATTGAAGAGATAGAGAAGTTGAAGTAGCATAATTTCATCTTATTCCTATAGTCTTCCAAATATGTTGAGGCCAGTCTGGCGTAGGCTCCCGTGGGTCCTTTCCTCCCCTCTGCTCTCTCACACAGTCCCAACACCTATCTCTTCCTCTCATATGTAAGCTATAGGTAACATATGAGAGGAAAAAATAGGTGTTGGGATTGTGTGGCAGAGCAGAGGGGAGAAATGGACCCATGGAAGCCAACACCCAAACGGACTCGACAATTTGGTTTCACAGTAGATGGAGAGCTGCAGGGAAGAGCCACAGAGAAAGGATAGCGGAACATCTGCGGGAGGAAAGTAGAAATAGAAAAAGTGACTTAGATTAAATAATTGCATCAGCACCAGCAGAATCAAGAGAGATGTGGATGTGATGTAGTCTCAGTTTGAGGTCCAGAATCCAAGAAAAGACATTCATCATTTAAACAGGATGGGAATGATGAAATAATATAAATGTCAGAAAAAATTGTGCAGCAGTAAAAGTGGTCATCCCAAACACTGAGAAGGTGGGGTTGCACAGTGAGGATAAGGAAGGCAAGAGGGATGTGAGCAAGATGGCGCCACTATAAACAACTGCCTGCGCCATGACGGGCTGGGGCCAACTACCATCTAGGCCCCTCAAGCAAGCCTACCAGTGCTATAAGCGTAGATGTAAAAATAAATAAATAAAAGGTGGATCAAATATTTTAGAGAAAGAAAAATTTAGAAAAGTGTGAGAACTGGAGTGACGAGAAAGGGGTAGCTGTATGTGTGTTGATGGGAGGATTAGGAGATTCTTCTATCGTGATTGCGAATTTAATGAAGCTTTTGAGTAAACATGAAAACATATAGAGATAATTAAGGAGAGAGATTGATACAGATTTTCTATATAATGGTTGATTTTGTATGGTATGTAAACGGTAAAGCAAACAAAACATGGTGGATTTCATTGCTGTGTACAACTTGGAGAGAGAGGAAGCAAGCAACTATTATGGATAAGAGAACAAAGATTGAAGATATTTTATTTATTTATTTATTTATTTATTTTTACAACAAAGGAGACAGCTCAAGGGCACAAAAAAGGAAACAATAGTAAAAAATAGGCCGCTACTCTCTGCCCCTACAAAAAATTATCAAAAGAGGTGACCAAAAAGAGAGGTCAGTTTTGGGAGGATAGGTGTCCTGATACCCTATGACCAGTAAGAATGAGAAATGGACTTCTATAAGGCATGTCATGTACTGATAACAGATAGGCAACCAAAGTAGCAGAATGGCAACCCAGAAACGAATGAAAGTCAGGTCAGACAGAGAACAAAATGGAGAGATGAAATTAGACCCCTTGCCAGAGCAGGATGGATCACACTAACACCAGACAGAAAGAAATGGAGGATGTTGGAATGACCTTTATCCTGCAGTGGACTATAGTCTGTTCACTTAAGTCTGACCCAAGCTGACGACATAAACCCAAGCGTGTTCGTAAGCACAGTGCAGATTAGCAGAAAGTGCAGCGTGAGATCAACACAAACAGAGGTTAAAGAAAACTTGGAAGCCATAACAGTAGCCAATCAGCACTCAGCTTGCAAACACGCTTAGGTTTATGTTCCCAGCTTGGGCCGGACTTGAGTGAACAGACCTCCCAACCTGCTTACACATGCTCCAACTGAATTAATATATTGTTAGCGCAAATACAAATAAGACTTGGTAATAGGTAAAGATAATGATGGTGATATATAAAGATAGTTGTTGAGTTTGCTGGGTAATAAAGCTTTTCATGTAATCAGTATATTTAGTGTTAAGTAACTGTGGCTGTGTGTTGGATATCTGAGGCTCATCTCATCACAGCCTCAGACGTCCCTTGATGTTGAATACATGTCCCATGATGTGATGTGTACTCTGGTAATGAAGCTCTGGCCACTTCAGGCATAACTGCAGTGAATACTCAAGTGTGGATCAGAGTCACCCAGTAGGAGGTGACACGTTCAAGATCCAGTCTTTAATTGGTCCCCTGAGAGCCAAGTTAGAGCAGGTGATGGAGAGGCTTGGGATGGGGAGAGAAGGGCCCCGGGCCTCTCCTCACCAGGTCATACACAACCCCCACGCTTGTGAGGGAACGCCGGCCGGTAGCTCCCCGCTCAAGCCTGCCGCCCCTGAGGCTAGAGAGAGGATTGTAGACTTGATAGATCTGAAAGAGGATGAAGATTCATTGTGGGTATTGTCTAGAACTTGCATGCGCTCTGGGTGTTGTAGAGTGTGATTTGCCGTGTGTTGCAACTTTTACTTCCCAAACTTTGTATTTATACCTGACTCCTCCACCTTCCTGCTAATGCTTCTTTTCATCCTTTAACTTTGTACCTTGTTCTCCCTTCTTCCCTTAGTTTTCTATGATGTACTGTTTATGAAGTCATGTAAAATCCATGCCCTAATGCAATGCCGTTATATAACATTTATCCACAGCCCTTTAGTTTTAATTACGGTATGCCAATACAGTGCATTGATCAGTGACAGATGTGCTTCTTCCTACTTTTGGAATCAAAGCTCATGCATAGAGGGAGGCTACTGAGGGTCTGTTTCTCAAACCTTGATATGCACCTATTGTATATAAGATGTCTGGCCCCATTGCATTGTTGACACAGGGAAGCATTGATTTAGGTTTATGAATAAAATAAGATAAATATAGTTATCACAAGCTAAAAGCAAAAACATGAAAAAGTCTCGGGAAGGGTATTTTTGGGGTTTATGATTTGAATAAGATTGCCGCATTCAGATAAACAAAAGAGCCACAATCAAGGGACAACATGCTCACTGATGGGCCACAGAGACAAGGATGTGTCATAGAGTAAAGAATACACCATCATTTCCACCACCATGAGCAACCCTATTCCCCTTAACCCCTTCAACACGAGGACGCTTATACTGCGTCATTGCGTGCCCCGTACCGTATCCGAGGATGCGCATACAGAGTCCTGGCTTGCTTTAGCCAATATACAAGTTATTTTATCTATATTTATGATTACATCTCAAAGTTATCAATTAATTTATGTTTCTTTATCTGCACCATTTAATTCTGCATTTTTCATATATAATACATGATGATTATGCTGAGTTTATGGCTGAAAACTTGTTATATTCAATAGCGACATTTGAAATTTGGCGCGCGCGGCGATCCCGGATACGGTGCGGGGCGCTGTTTTTGGCCCGGCCGTAGTGAGTTTCTTTATGTGCACCATTTAATTTTGCATGTTTTCATATATAATACATGATGATTATGTTGAGTTATGGCTGAAAACTGTTATATTCAATAGCGACATTTGGAATTTGGCGCGCACGGCAATCTCGGATACGGCGCAGGGCGCTGTTTTGGCCCGGCCGTAGTGAAGGGGTTAATCATTGTCATCACCAGCATCATCATTACCATCATTTTCCCTAGGCATCTTAAAAAGTCAAATGGGAAGTGCTCACATTATGCATCTATTGTATTTGGAACAGTCTTATTTGTTTTACTTGGCTCTAGTGAGTATAGGATGTGATCTTAAGATGTTGCAGTTCACATTTTACAGTGTGGCAAAGTTGAAATTTGAATTCACTCTGTGAAGTCATTCCTGAAGCTGTGTTGCAAGTCTAATAATATAGTTTGAAGTTGCTAAAATTCACCTGAAAGTGAGTCTAGTGTATATATGTGTTTACCTAGTTGTGGTAAACATGCATATATGCAGAGGAAGGTGTGTGTGTGTGTGTGTGTCTGTGTGTGTGTGTGTGTGCGTGTAATTTGCCTTGGTCTGATAATGCGGTGGACTTTCTTTCACCAGCCAGTACCCTTCCTGAATGAGCTTAGATCTCAGATGACAGATCTTTGGTATGGCTTGAACCTCCCATCACACCCACACAGACCCAGGAAGTGGGACACGACCCCAACAGACACCAAATACCCGTGTCAATGGGTAGAATGAAGAAAAGAAGAGGCAGTCAAGGGCAAAAAAAAAAGTGGTTACTTCTCCCAAAAAAGTGGAGAGAAGAATCAAAATAGAATGTTCAAAACCAGATGGAGAGGTGTCTTGATACTCCCCTCTTGAAGGCTTGTAGGAAGTAGTTTGTGGGAAGAAGGAAGTACAGATGAAGGAGAGATGTTCCAGTGTTTGACTGTGACGAAAGAATCAAGATGCTGATTAACTCTCACATAAGAGATTTGAACATGCGTAGGCTAGAGTAGGAAGCCGTGTATAGTGAGATGGAGAGTGGGGAAGACATGTAGATAGCAAGTTCAAAAGAGCATTTAGCATGAAAATAAGAGGTAAAATTTAGTAAGAGATCCAACATTGTAGTGGAATTTAACCCGGTAGCAGCAGGGATCATGTTTCTTAATGGTCCCTCCAAGCGAGAAAAAATGAGAAAAAAATCACCACTCACACAAACCATTTCATAATATATATCAAAGCATTTGTGATCAGATTATGTATCATCTGTTTTGGGGGGTAAAGATCATGGCACAAATTTGGCCCGTCGCTGCTACACGGTGAAGCCACAAATTTGGCCCGTCGCTGCTACACGGTGAAGCCACAAATTTGGCCCGTCGCTGCTACACGGTGAAGCCACAAATTTGGCCCGTCGCTGCTACACGGTGAAGCCACAAATTTGGCCTGTCGCTGCTACACGGTGAAGCCACAAATTTGGCCCGTCGCTGCTACACGGTGAAGCCACAAATTTGGCCCATCGCTGCTACACGGTGAAGCCACAAATTTGGCCCGTCGCTGCTACCGGGTTGAGAGATAAAAGGCAACCAGTTAGAAAGGGAAAGTTGATGAGATGAAAAGTCTTTGATTCAACTGTCCAAAAGGGTTGTATATGAGATGCATACTCCATACAGAGGGGAACGAGGCCCCTATATACAATTTGCAGCTGAGGGAATGAAAAGAGTTAATACAGTGTATGTGTGTGTGCATGCATGAGTTCGTGTTTGTGCAAATACTGTAAATGCTAATGTTAATGACTTAGGGATTATTTTGTGAGGCATCCCTGTTTGTTAAATTGAGATAAGACACTAATGATGCCACAAGAAATGGTTACTACTTGTGGAGTCCAATAATTCCTTCTTACTTCATTTCATTACTTGCGTGTTTGTGTGTGTGTGTGTGTGTGTGTGTTAAGGGGGGGAGGGGGCATATAAGGGTGCAGGGATAGCTTGCATCTTCATCTGTATAGAATTTTGAATGGACTGGAAATTTATATAGGTTTCATGACTTGCAATATACTGCTATGAGGATTATATGAAGAAAAATACAGCATAGTTACATGTGTGAAATGAGTGACGGAGTTTTCCCTGGCAGAGATGGGACCACTTGCTACGCCGACCAGGACGATGACATCATCTTTGAGGACTTTGCTCGCCTACGGTTGAAGGGCGAGACAGAGGCATAGGAACACCTGGGCAGGTCAGTAATCTGGAGCATAGTAAAATTTTATGACATGCACATAATAGTCATGATGATAATGATATGAACTAAGGAAAGATTTTCAAGATATCTTCGTTATCAACCCCTTCAACACAAGGATACTTATACTGCGTCCTGGCTTGCTTTCACAATATGAGTTATTTCTTCCTGGATATTGTACGACAGTTTTTAGGATGCAGGTCACATTTGATACGGTGTCTTATTTGACTTTCAATGTTGTTATTGTGTAAGAATGTACATGTCTTGCATGCATTTGTACTTCACAGTAACAATCAATTCTAACAGAAAATAACAAAAATAATGAGAAAAAAATGATATATGTGTGTGTGGAGTTCCTCATCCCTCGAGTTGCCAAGTGGCTGGCTATAGTCCATCAACTCTAACTTGATCCCTGTGGCTTGGCCCGGGAAAACCCCAATGTTTACAGATCTAGAGATGACCTGCGCATGGCGATCTGTCTCACTGTTAGTCTGTACATTATCTATTTATGGAATCTATATACATTCCTAATACGACTGCATGGTGTCATGAATGGCTTGGGATTAGAGGGAAAGACAATGACTCAATAAATCTTCCATATCACTTGGCAACGTGGCTCATGCGACGTTGCCACCTGACGGACCTTGGCAACAGGCGCCAGGTCGCACCATTCAGCGTTACGCCACAATGGACAGCTCAAGTAGATGTCACTCTCGCGCCCAGCACAGCCATGCAAAAGAGAGAGAGAAAGAGAGAGGTAGCGACCCTCTCTGAGGAGAGTAATGGGGTGATGTGGCACCAGCGCGGTCTCGTGGGGAATCCCTGAGTCGCTCCCAAGGGCTCAAGTTAAAATCGATAGACTATAGTGCATTGTCTCACCCTTGGAGGAAGAATACAAGGAGACGGCATGACGTCACAGAAGTAAAGCAGGTGGAGAATCTGGACAGAGAGGACCTGTGTGTGTGTGTGTGTGTGTGTGTGTGTGTGTGTGTGTGTGTGTGTGGAGCGAGAGAGAAACAAGAGGACATGGAAAGAAGTTGAGGGCAGCCATGGGGTGGGGTGCTGTCTTTGCCTGGTCGTAGTGAAAAGGTTAACCCTTAGACGGTGATGGAACTATATATACAAAGATGATCCAAAATTCAGCCGGTCAGTTTTGTATGGCAGAAATACGAGAACATCAATTTTTGCCATGAATATTACCCGGAGGAGCACTGAAGCCTCCACTACCCATAGCCATAAAGTCAGGGCGCATTGCAGTCGAGAGAAAAACAAATACGAGTAGGCCACTTGTGACTCAGGCGTTCCGAGAGCCTCTGCGCTCATATAACAACACTTCCAGATTGCGGTAGAATCCATATACTGACGATAGTTAAAACATCTATAGTACGTGGTAACTTTATTTATGGTACGGTCCTAAGGTCGACAGTGACTGTTTATAGATGATTCATTTTGGGGGTGAGCAACTCTTCAAATACTTCCGCCATCTAAGAACTTTTTGTCTTTCAGGTGAGTCATGTCCGCAACAATACCAGTATTTACTCAGGCACTGAACTGAGCAACCCATGAGTTCACACTTGAGACGAGGTGGCATTGTGTGAGGTGCTGTCCATCGGGTGTGGACAGGCAGGGCGGGGCGGGGCGGGGAGCAGCAGCACCACCATCACCACCAACACACATCCACGGTGCCACGCAGAGGGAACCGGTGTGCCTGTGTGTCGCCTCCATAGCTCTCTAAGAAGTGGAATTGCCTACTTGTGCTTCATGTTTTAGCTTCAGCCTATACCATAAATCCTGTGCTTTTATTTTAGAGCATTATTATTATTATTATTATTATTATTATTATTATTATTATTATTATTATTATTATTATTATCATTATTATAATTATGATCAACATTTTTTCCGTTACCTAATTTGTACACATGCTGTATATGAAGTGTATCCTGACAACAGGACAATACTTAATAGAATTTAATGTCTGTCCTAGATTTTAGTGGCTTTATCAACGGAGCACAATCAAAGTGTGTGTGAGTGTCGCTGAGAGGGACTGACTGACTCTGTGGCCATGAAGGTATAGATATTTGCAGTGATTAACACAAGACCTCACATCATTGGAATTTGCACAATATCTGTAAAAGAAGTCATGAAAACTGAAGGGGCAGGAAGGTACATATTTTTGTAATTAAAATGATTAGCATTATGTGCTAGCTCCCTGAGCATTATTATAAGCCTCGGTGATTTACCTTGTGATCTATTGTACTTTTTTTATGATCTAGGACTTAAGGAGAAGTCTTCAAATTTCCACATATACCTGAGTGTGACACAGAGTGGGAGTAAGATGGCGTGTGTACAGCAGCACCGACCACAGCCATCGTGAGGAGGCCAAGCTACCTCAACAAACATAACGTGAACCTTTCTTTCCGGGTGAATGTGTCTTGACCAAGTGGCGTGCCATGGCATGGTGTTGGTGTATGTGTGAAAACCATCCTTTGCTCTCTAAACTGCTGTGCACAAATAACGCAGCTCTGTCATGGTAGAGTTGCCAAGTGCTCGACTCTTTCATGAATACAACTGTAGCAGAAGAAAGCTTTTATTCAGCAAGAGAAGTTTTATAGAGACTGTCTTGAAACAGAAGTCAGTACCGGGCAGAAACATGCTGTGTGTTGTGCCGACTACAGGCACTGAAGAAAATACGGTTCAGAGGTAAATTTCACTTATGTATTTGAATGAAACAAAATCTGGAAGACATCATTGAAAATTTTCTGTAGATTAGCTGCACTCTGTGCCTCTCACAAAGATATTCTTGTTACAGACAGGAAAGCAAAGATGTTGAATTCCTGCGCTATGGTTATGTACCTTTATTCGACCACATATCCATTGCTGCCTTCAAGTTGTTACACCACAAAAAAGGATTGTGTTTTGAGCTCATTGGAAGACTACTACATGCTTTTAGTTGATCTGTACTGCATGTGCTATTTGAAGAGCAACCGTTCTGTAATGCTAAGTTAAAGTGCAACCATGGCTATGTTGTACTCCTGTCCAAAATGTCATACAGAAGCTAAAGCTAACCGCAGTGTAGACGTGATGTTCCAGGAAAGCTATGCCATGTCAGACGGCTGTCAACGCAGGGACGGGGCGGGACTCCCTCAGCTGGGCAGACTTATATCTTACCAGAAAATGTGGCTTTCCCTCTGACCTCTTCCACCTGTAGAGTCACGAGTGGCGGGTTGTGCATATTATTTTAGAAGTGTCAGTAAATATAGGCTTCAGCAGTTTTATTTTCTATATTTTGTTACATGTTCAAGTGTTTGTCAAATTGTTCTTCACTAATGCTGACTGAAATTTTAAACCAAGAAAATTTTGATGTACTTATGCTGTACTTCAGACTGTAAGATTTTATATGTTTTAATGGTAAATCTATGTAAGTTTGATAATAATATAGGAGCTGGGTATTCAAGTTCCTTCTGTAATGACTAATTATAGTTTTATACAAGATATAGAAAAATACTGGGGAAAGTGATTCAGAAAAATATAATAATACATATTATATATATATATATATATATATATATATATATATATATATATATATATATATATATATATATATATATATATATATATATATATATATATATGATATGATATGGCACTGAACCAGCATGTCAGGTTCATCTTTCAACATTATACTATTTTGATTGAGAATCTGTGTCACTAACTTGTTCTGTCATTATACTTAGGTCCCTCCTCACAGGCCTCACACAGCTGGCCTCAGCCACTCTGCTCTTCAGGACCAGCGCTGGGGCTAACAAAATATAAAATGTTATTTCCTGAAGTTCACAAATTATTAAACATGCACCTTTAATCAAGCTGTTTATTGCCTCAAAATTTTGTTGAAGCCCAAAAACTTCTCGTTTGATGAGACATTGATTTATTCTTGTGAATATTTGGGTTTTTATAAATATTTGTGATGCCTTAATTTTTCAACAATCCTAGTTACCAGGCAGCATCATTGTTGGACAGAAATCTGTATTTTAAATATATTACAAATCAGCAACAATAGAACATTCCTGATTATTGCTTTGTGTTGCAGCATTGCGGGTAAAGACTTATCAATATTTTATAAAGCAAAAGAAGTACATGTTTAGTATATTTGTGGCCAATGCCTACCACAGTTGTTTTAGACAGGAAACCAGGAGCAGCATAGGTCTTGCCTCCCTGCTCGCTGTCTTTTTTCTGTTTGGTTGGGAAAGGATCACTGATTTAGGCACAAGATTGTTTGCAGGCCAACATACAGACTTCACCGGCTACACAAACAGATTCAAGATGGATTATTTTTATACTGCCTTCCAGTTTGTTTTAGGTGTGCTTCAATAATTTGCTTTTTTTTCCCATAACACGGACCGACACCTTATTTTGTTGGGTGTGTGCTGTGTGTTCCCCGGGCAGTGTTGCTCGTGGCCACTGGTGCCTCTAGCAGCTCATTGGCACTGCTCTGGGGCTCCAACACAGCTCATACCCACACCTACATACACTGGCTTACTGGTACTCAAAGATGCCCTCACTCCCCTCATAAATGCCTTTTTATAGTCTTAATTGGATTGAGCAATTTAAGTTGTGCATTTTGGAGCAAATTCAACTATTATATACATATGTATTCACTTGTGGGGTGTTTCGGGGTTGATGTAGAGTGAAAGCTAATTGTAGGAAGGATGACAAATTCTATCAGTGTGCTTTTGTTATGCTTATCTTGTGCATCTGAGTGAGTGGGACTGACAGGATTTATATAAATGAAATTGTTGTCACTTGTATGTGCTAGCGTGTGTACTTGGGTTTTGTGGGCGAGACTCACCACCTATAGATTTCCTGCACTGAAAATGGACTCAAGCAGGCAGAATATTTTGTATGTAGATTTAGTGTTGTATGCCAGAATGTTAGCACAGTCCAGCCATGCTGACTTTTCTAGTTATATTTATAAATGGAAATTATGATTTTTTTTTTTGTTGTTTTTTTGTAGATAGTAAATTGTCAAAATTATTATTGAAATGCACAGTTATTTCTCCAAGTCCTTCTTCAAACATGGTGGTAGAGGTCTGTAGACCAAAACAAGCATAATATTTACTGGTGTTGATACTTGCTGTGCCTCAGCACTGGTGGTGTGGCAGCAGCACCGCAGCCAAGGCACTGGGGCCATCACTGCTGTCCAGGCAGCAAACACTGAAAGGACCAACCCAGGATTTGTATCATAACGCAGGGTTCACAGTGCAACACTAAACATTCCTCAACAAGTGCACACGTATTTGCTCCTGAATTATTCCATCCATGAATCTCATAGCAAGTCTCCTTCAGTGGTGGCATTAACTTTGAAGCCAGTATCACCTCCAGAGGACAGGTGATGCACAGGGAAGCCCAGCCCATGCCTCCCAGCCATTACAGCCGCTGCACCCACAGGACGCGACAAACTATGCTCATGACGCACAGAACATGAGTAGGCACAGAAAGCAGCCTGCACCTCAGCTGTTTTCATCTCTTATGTGATACTCTTCAAAGAACGGCGCCAAGAAGTGTCCCCAGGAGTGCACATTTTACCACAGATTAAGAACTGAACTAGTGGAGGGAAACATACATATGAGATGTCGTTATCTGCATAAATACACATGTCTAAACTAGTAAAAATGAGGATTTGGGGTATTCTGGAGTGGCACAAATAAGCTATGTTGAGTAAGGCTGACATAATAATATTGAAGGGTACAGAAAGTTTATGGATCTGCACTGTATCCACAAATGTAAGGCAGAGGAGTGTCTTTTTGATCTTTGTATGCTGGAATGTATCTACAAATTTGAAGCAGAGGCATTTTTTTGTTATATATATATATTTTTTTTTTTTCTTATGATTATTATGTCCAAGAGCAGTAATATACATCTGCACAATCATATGTGAGAGTGTCAGAAATAGGTGCAGAGGACATCTCATCAGTGTGTGTGTGTGTGTGTGTGTGTGTGTGTGTTTGAACAAAAGAGCCATACAGTGTGTTTCCAGCTTAGGTATTCATAACTATGTAAGAGAGTTCTCCACAGGTCAACAACATGTTTTGAGCCTCGTCATTGAAGGAGAGGAAGTCTTAATGAACAGCCAAAGAGAGACAACCTGTACGGGAACTAATATTCAAGGCAAGAAAAGTTACCTCTGTCATTTTCTAAGAGTATATTGCTGATTCCTCTGCCATGCTGTGTGTCAGAGCGTTGCTGCTTAATACAGTCCTTAGTCTATCTGACGTTTCCATTGTATGTACAGTTTTATTAAATTGGTCACAAAGTTTGTCCAAAAATATTTTATTTCTTATGCATAAGACATTATTTTATGTATTTTCCTATATATTTGTGTATAATAATGAATAAATGTAAGTGTACCACCAAGTGTGTTTTCCTTGCACACACACACACATACACACACACACACACACACACACACACTCCACTTGAACATGGTTTTTTTTTTTTTTTTTTTTTTTTTTTTAGTAGTAGTTGTAGTAGTAGTAGTAGTAGTAGTAGTAGAAAAGAAATATTTAAAAGGCTGAGGGACATATTCTTAAACATTTCGTCGTCCAATCACACACATTTGACATGGCTCTCGTAGGGGTTATGGGCCTTTCCAGGGGGTAGTTAAAGGCCCCTGGTGATAGTTTGACTCTTCTTCTAAACCCCGAACACAAAAAAACAATCTCTAGAATCCGATTGATCATGTTTTCGTCCTATGCAAAGAGTTGATGTGGGTGTTGGTAGCGTTTAAGAATACCACCAGACAGACAGACTGATCAAGGGTGCTCAGAGGAATTGAGAATATCCTTTAATCCATCATGTAACTCCTTTGAGACAGACAGACAGACTGATCAAGGATGCTGAGAGGAGTTCAGAATATCCTTTTATCCATCATGTAACTCCTTTGAGACAGACAGACAGGCAGACAGACAGACTGATGAAGGATGCTGAGAGGAGTTCAGAATATCCTTTAATCCATCATGTAACTCCTTTGAGACAGACAGACAGGCAGACAGACAGACTGATCAAGGATGCTGAGAGGAGTTCAGAATATCCTTTAATCCATCATGTAACTCCTTTGAGACAGACAGACAGACAGACAGACAGACTGATCAAGGATGCTGAGAGGAGTTCAGAATATCCTTTAATCCATCATGTAACTCCTTTGAGACAGACAGACAGACAGACAGACAGACTGATCAAGGATGCTGAGAGGAGTTCAGAATATCCTTTAATCCATCATGTAACTCCTTTGAGACAGACAGACAGACAGACAGACTGATCAAGGATGCTGAGAGGAGTTCAGAATATCTTTTAATCCATCATGTAACTCCTTTGAGACAGGCAGACAGACAGTGATCAAGGATGCTGAGAGGAGTTCAGAATATATTTTAATCCATCATGTAACTCCTTTGAGACAGACAGACAGATCAAGGATGCTGAGAGGAGTTCAGAATATCCTTTAATCCATCATGTAACTCCTTTGAGACAGGCAGACAGACTGATCAAGGATGCTGAGAGGAGTTCAGGATATCCTTTAATCCATCATGTAACTCCTTTGAGACAGACAGACAGACAGACAGACATGATCAAGGATGCTGAGAGGAGTTCAGAATATCTTTTAATCCATCATGTAACTCCTTTGAGACAGACAGACAGACAGACAGACAGACAGACTGATCAAGGATGCTGAGAGGAGTTCAGAATATCCTTTAATCCATCATGTAACTCCTTTGAGACAGGCAGACAGACTGATCAAGGATGCTGAGAGGAGTTCAGGATATCCTTTAATCCATCATGTAACTCCTTTGAGACAGACAGACAGACAGACAGACATGATCAAGGATGCTGAGAGGAGTTCAGAATATCTTTTAATCCATCATGTAACTCCTTTGAGACAGACAGACAGACAGACAGACATGATCAAGGATGCTGAGAGGAGTTCAGGATATCCTTTAATCCATCATGTAACTCCTTTGAGACAGACAGACAGGCAGACAGACTGATCAAGGATGCTGAGAGGAGTTCAGAATATCCTTTAATCCATCATGTAACTCCTTTGAGACAGACAGACAGGCAGACAGACTGATCAAGGATGCTGAGAGGAGTTCAGAATATCCTTTAATCCATCATGTAACTCCTTTGAGACAGACAGACAGGCAGACAGACTGATCAAGGATGCTGAGAGGAGTTCAGGATATCCTTTAATCCATCATGTAACTCCTTTGAGACAGACAGACAGACAGACAGACTGATCAAGGATGCTGAGAGGAGTTCAGAATATCCTTTAATCCATCATGTAACTCCTTTGAGACAGACAGACAGACAGACAGACAGACAGACTGATCAAGGGTGCCGCCTCTCCACCAGCGAGTCATGTGCTAATTATTTAACCAACCACCACCTGCCACCGTTGCCAGATTATCGTACTCAGAGCCGTGTATTTACCGGTTTCTGGCGCATTACTGTTGCCAAGAAGCACTAATAATTAACCATTTGAACGATAACCATATATGAAGGCGGTTATTTTGGTGATGAAAGCAGGTTTTGTAGTCGGAAATCGGCAAACATAAGAGGGAGAGTACGACAATCTGGCAACGTTGGGCATCACTCTATAAATAGCACCCATCACGCAAGCGGCAGGTGGACGGGCTGACGTCACTCTTCTCTTACGTCACCTGTCCTGCCTCCTCTACACTAATGCCCCGGAGTATCTATATATTGAAATTACGTTGTATAATTCATCGTAGGAAGAACAATTAACGAGAAAATGACTAAGGCTAAATATACCAAAAGAGAAATATATATGAATCTGTATCTTACGTATAGTATAATAGGTTTGGACAGGCTTACAATGAGTTAATTTATATATACATTTTCTAGCTTATCTTATATTAACCCATTATATAATCTTGACGGCCTTATAAGCTCAGTAATAACGAATAAATGCTGATTTTCGACCATTGATTTAATAGAATAATGGAGAGGAAATATATATACCGAGGAAGAAATGGCATCTGTGTTTTTTTAAAGGCAAGGCGGAGATCAGTTTAAAGGTCCATCCATCCGCGGCGTTGCCATGGTTACGGGATGCTGCTGAACGTTTGTAGAAATTGATGTGTGGAGAAAGATAGAAAGAAAGAAGAAGACGGCAAGAAAGAAGATAGTAAGATAGAGATAGAAAGACAGCTTGAATTAAAGAGATCGAAAGTAAGAAGAGTTAATGAAGATAGAATTAAGGATACTATAGAATTAATTGGAGAAGAAGAAGCGAGGAGGAGGAGGAGGAGGAGGAAGAATACGAAGAAGGAGAAGAAGAAGACGAGGAGGAGGAGGAGGAGGAAGAAAACGAAGAAGGAGGAGGAGGAGGAGGAAGAATATACGAAGAAGGAGTTAATTAGAGAAATAAAACTTGATCATGATGTGTGAAAGATAGAAAGAAAGAAGAAGACAGCAAGAAGATAGTAAGATAGAGATAGAAAGACAGCTTGAAAGAGATCGAAAGAAAGAAAGAAGAGTTAATGAAGATAGAATTAAGGATATAGAATTGGAGAAGAAGAAGACGAGGAGGAGGAGGAGGAGGAGGAGAGTAAAAGTTGATGTGTGTGAAGAAATTATAAGATAGACAGAAATATAGAAGATAGAAAGAAAGAGTTGAAGATTTTAGGAAAGACAGTATTAATGATGTATATTGCTTGATAGTGAAAATTGAATTAAGTTGATATATGAGGAGAAAGAAAAAGAGATAGAAAAATAGAAAGAGATATATAAAGAAAGAGGATACAAGTAATTAAGATATATAGAGATAGAAATTAAAACAGATTGAAATTAAGAGATTGAAGGAAAGAAATTAGAAAGAGATAGATTGATTGATAGTTAATGAGTTGCAGGTAGACAACAATTAAGGGAGATGCAACAATGAACTATCAATCAATCAATCAATCAATCAACTATCAATACATGTGTAGGTTGCACTATATGAAACTAAAATGAATTAATGAAGATAGAAAGAAATAGAAAGATTGAGATATAAGCAAGAGGATGGTTCAGCTAGGAGGTATAGACAAATGTGAAAAATAAAATTGATGATTAATAGATAGAAAAAAAGATAGATATGGAAAGACAGATAGGAATATATTAAGAAAACATAAAACATATAGAGATAGGAAGAGTAGATAGAGGTAGAAATAGAAAAATAGAAAGAGATAAGAAAGAGATAGAATTAAAGAAATAAGATAGAAGGTTAAGGAGGAAAAATAACATGGGAATATAACTGTTAGAGATAAGATCCTCCTCCTCCTCCTCCTCCTCCTCCTCCTCCTCCTCCTCCTCCTCCTCCTCCTCCTCCTCCTCCTCCTCCTCTCTCTCTCTCTCTCTCTCTCTCTCTCTCTCTCTCTCTCTCTCTCTCTCTCTCTCTCGGACATTTAAATCTTGGGCCAATCAGAGGAGGGGTATCAGGGCTGCCAACCTCCTCGACACTTTCTTGAAAACCAAAAAATCCGACATATAACAGAAAATAACAAGAAAACGAGAGAAAAAACACGAAATAACGACGGGAAAACAAAATAAAACGAAGATGAGGGAATGAAATGAGAAATGACCTCGCGAAGTATATATCTGGGTGTCACAAAACTTCACAAAATTACGGAAAACATCACAGAAATACGAAAATACCCCAAATACTTAAAAAATACCACAAATTAACCCAAACTTACGGAAATTAATACCTGGAAAAGCACTTGGGGGAGACTAATACAACCCCTATATATGATGGATGACTTAATTGACCCTCAAATAACATAATAACATAAAAAACAACGAAAAAGATGGAAACTAATAACCGGAAAAGCACTTAGAGAGACCATTACAGCCCTTAAATATGATAGAAGACTTCACAAAACCCTTAAATATGGGTAGAGGGAGATGATGCGTTTAAACGGACCAATAGCAGGTGGAGAGGGAGGGACTCAATGGACCAATCAGAGAGCAGGAATGACCTCTAACCGACCAATCAGGAGGCAGGAGACAAAAACCTCAGCCAATCAGGAGCCAGGAGACATAAAGGAGAGGAGAGCAGAACGCGGTTAGCGCCAGACAAAGACAGGACGCCACGGGGTGAGGGAATTCGCCGCCGCTGCTCCTTTTAAGCCTCCATTACCCTTCTTGCGAGCTCCTGGGCCTGGTAAGCATGGCGGGGTGACGGTGGAAGGGGTGAAATAGGGGTGGGAGTGGGGTGAAATAAGGGAGAAGGGGGGAAATAGGGCCGTGGATTGGTAAGGGGAATGGCCGGGTTGATGGAGGCTTCCCGTTGTTATTTCCCTCCATTTTCTTACCTCGCTTTTTCTCTCCATGTTTCCTCCACTGCTCCTCCTCTCCTCTTCTTCTCCCTCTCCACTTTGGCCTCATTTTCCTCTTTTTCCTCCACTTTCCATTCAATTTTCCTCCACGTCTCAAATTTCATCCATTTTCCATATATCTCATTTTCTCCATTTTCTTCCACTTATCCTCCACTTTTCCTCCCTCCTCCACTTATTTCCATGCATTTTTGAGGGTTTGGCTCCTTGGGGGGTGGAAGAGGGGCTGCCGGTGGGGGGCATGGTGGAGGAACACGTGGTTGGCATCTTCCCTCCATTCCTCCACCTCTCCATACCTCCATCCTTCCACTCGTTAATTATCCATTCATATGACCATCACCCATTAGCTAGTCCGCCCCTCTAGTCATTCCTTCATTAGTTACCGTTGAAAAGGCTGACCGGGTGATTGTATAGAATTGCACCCAACTTGTTAATTACCCATCATTATCACCCTTATACTCACAATTCCCCCATTACTCACCTATGTCTGCCAGGGTTATTATCTACTAGAAATTTCACCCAACTTGTTAATCACCCATTTAGGTAATAACCGTCTCCCAGGGTTTTTACCTAGAATTACACCCCACTTGTTAATCACCCATTCAGGTTCCCTATTACCCATCACTGTTTTCACCCTTGTACTCACCCTACCCCCATTACATACCAACGTCTGCCAGGGTTTTTACCTTGAATTGCACCCACTTGTTAATCACTCGTTCAGGTGCCCCTTTACCCATCACTGTTTTCACCCTTGTACTCACCCTACCCCCATTACATACCAACGTCTGCCAGGGTAATTACCTTGAATTGCACCCCACTCGTTAATCACCCATTCAGGTTCCCTATTACCCATCACTTCATCCACAATTTTAATGACCATTCCTCCATTATTCACCCTTGGAATATCTACCAGGGTAATTACATAGAATTGCACCCAGCTTACACTCCGGTTGTTCAGCTGTTAATTGGGCATACAGTTGAAATTGGCGCACGGACGAACTTGTCACACTCGGAGCACGAGCTCATTGCATCAGCGCCGTGCGCCGAACTAAGCCAAGACTGGGCTATTTGGGCTTAAGATAACATGGCATGGCAGAGCACAGGTTTGGTGGTGTCTCCCAACTTATCAAAATACTTGCAAATTAATATTTTTTCTACTTTTTCCTCTTATTCCACCTCCTTTACCTCATGTAGAGGGTGAGGAGGGAGCGGGGATCCAGGAGAGTGAGGAGGAGGCCAACTCATGTATGGAGGCACCTCTTAGTTTACTTATGCTACATTAAAAAAAATCTGAGTAAGATTGAACCAGTGCTTTTTTGAGATATGGGAGTCCAAAGTTTTTGCTCCGAGTGCGATGAGTTCGTGCTCCGAGTGTGACGAGTTTGTCTGTGCGCCGATTTCACCTGATACCGTTAATTAATTAGCCCCTCTAGTGGTTATTACTTCCTCCCCATAGGGTAGGAGGAGGAGGGGGTCATTTTCAAACACCTGGCAGTGATATGAGTGTTATAGTTGGGCTAGTTTGGGTATTTTCTTGGTTAGGTTGATAAGGTGGTCATTGTGGGGGTGCGAATGGCCACAAATGGTGGTGTTGGGCAGGGGATTATTGTGAGAGGGTAGCCTACTAATTTTGAGACACTGACTTATTTCTGGACAAAACTTGATGCCGTTTATTATGGAGATTGTATTTTTTCCAGAAAACACTAAATGACTGACTTATCAATGCCTGTTGTGCACCTGTTGCTGCAGCTGCAAAATAGCTTGCAGAAAGGAGAGGTTGAATTTGCTTACTGCTTCTATGTTTCACTCACCGCTCTCAAAGATAACAAGTGAACAAACTAACAAAACCAGGCAAATTAATGTTATTTCAGCTGTGTATTCCCCCAGTGCTCGTGCGTGGTGGACAGCAGAGCAATTTATTTCTGCTAGGAGGTATTTCTTGCAACACCGGCCTGTGTAGTGTATTGCCGCTGCCATGTCTTGTTCTGTACTGCGTTTTTCTGCCGCCACTCACCGTGTGCCGAATAAATGTAAACTAACTAAACCTAACTTAACGTAACCTCCCTAAGAGGGGGAGTGCATTGCTCTCCTCAACTCCCCTTCTATTTTCTGGAAGTCACCTGTTACTGCACTGCTGCATTCAGGGACCAAAGAAGAATCCCATTGACCAATCCATGTTCTAGGCATTAACTTCACCTTTTGACCTTGCTTTCGACCACCTCTTGTTTCTTTTTTAGGAGCAGCGAGTAGCGGGCTTTTTTTTATATTATTTTCTCTCTTTTTTTTTTTTTTTTTTTTTTGTGCCCTTGAGCTGCCTCCTTTGTTGTAAAAAAAAAATAATAATAATAATAAAAAAAAAAAAGTGCTAAAGGAAATAAATGAGTGGATGATACAAACAAGTGTTGCTCGTCATTGACAGCTGTACATGAGTATCACTGGTCACAGACAGCTTGTATCTACCTCTCTCCTTGACACCTGGCCTTGGACAGTGACTTGTCTTTATTTAAAAATACTATAATCCCTTCATTCCATCTATCCACTCGTGAATGTAGATGTGGGACCTGTGCATTGTTAATTTGGGATTGCATGAAGATCAACTTTTTTTTAGTGACATTTGAATGTTTGTATACAATTATGCTGATTTGCCTCGATAATACACCGTACAAGCTGCACACGAAAGACAAGCTTGTATCAAACAGTATTGTCAGATCCTACTTGAATGAACTATGACCTTTGAAATAATTATAATTCATTTAATTTTAGGCACATTAAAAGACATTCGGCTCTGCAAGTGCCTATACATAAGGAATTTTGATAATTCATTGCATGTAAATAACTTGGGTAATATTCAAAATAGCAGATTACTGGAAGTTTCGTACCCTACTGTTTCGTACCGTCCTTCTGGTCATTTCGTACCATTGCATTAAACTTTATTGTTTCAAAGTGAACCTTCAAATCCCAGCTTGGTGGCACTGGGCGGGGATTGAACTCGTGTCCTCCTGAACGCGGCGCCGTCACTCTGTAGACTCAGCCACTGCCTCCCCATATCTGTTTTATCCATACAAAGTTTGCTCTGTACATACATTGTAGTGTGTAGGATTACTTCATGATGAACATGTGCACATGCGCGTCATCTGATGGCTGATAAGTGCTCTGCTGTAGCCCCGCCCTGCACGTTCTGTGTTGTGGCCGGTGGTGCACAGAGTGGCTGTCTCCTCCTTTGATTGTAACGTGCTTCTGAACCAATAGTGAAACTGTGTGTTGGTGTCAAGTGTGATACTGGAGTCTTATGTAAACACTTCTTTCAGGCAACCAAGGAGGAACATCTCTCAAAACAGTTCAACCAAAACCGCTAGTCTGGATCCCTCAAACAAAATGCCGGCTCCAGCCTCTGCCAGAGACAACAGTCCTGGCCCGAGTCGGCTCAAGAGCTTCAAAAATGCTGGCAAGGACATGGAGGTTAGTTCTGACAAGTTTGGAAAGACAAAAATCTAAACTTGACTAGGAGTTTCTCAACTTGTGAATATCATTTATGAGAATTTCTGTCCTGTGGTGTTTCTGAGTAACAGGATCCAGCTTAACCATTAGCAGATCCAGAATGCTTATAGTGAAACCAAATTGTCGAGTCCGTTTGGGTGGAGGCTCCCGCTGGTCCATTTCTCCCCTCTGCTCTGCCACACAGTCCCAACACCTGTCTCACCCTCTCATATGTAAGGTAAAGGTAACATATGAGAGGAAAAAATAGGTGTTGGGACTGTGTGGCAGAGCAGAGGGGAGAAATGGACCCACGGTAGCCTCCACCCAGATGGACTCGACAATTTGGTTGGACTGTAATGTATACCTAAAGGATAGAAACCTAAGATAACCTAAATAGTAACAGCCCCACTCAAGTAGTTCCCCAACTCCATTAAAATACTAAAGGTTAACATAGTTTGTTGGGTAGGGATAGAAGTTGTGACTTGATCTTGGAACAATGAAGTCCTTCCTTGTATTTAGATTTTTATTTAATTTTATTTTTATTTTTATTTTTTTTCCTTCCCATATTTAGAATTACCTTTTTTCCCCTCCATGGGAACTTTATTGGCATATGATCTGCAGGAAATGCGTCGGAGGCGGCAGGAGACAAGTATAGAACTGCGGAAAGCCAAGAAAGATGACCAGCTGCTTAAAAGAAGAAATGTCACCCTTGATGACCCAGGTTCACCCCTCCAGGAGCAGAATTCCACAGTAAGTTTCTTCTGTTCTGGAAACCGTTATTGAAATAGTCTTGGGATTTGCCTGTTTTGCCAGTAATCTTACCAAAGGCCTCGTTTCTTGTTCAGTTACTTGTACATGTGAGGCGTCCAGAACTAAAGGGGCGACATCACCAAAAGCTAGTTTTGAGTAAATCGCATTCAAAGTTTAGGAATGTGTACTGCACTTTACTCTTGACTTACCAAGTTATTGTTTGTATTCATTTTAATTGTATGGCCTAGCTGTATGATAGATTTTTTTTTTTCCCTTTGAAAAATTAATATTTTGCAAAATTTTTATACCCCAATTTGGAAATTGGTTATGATAATTGGAATATCCATTTTATATGTGGATTTTTAAAATATGTTATTCACCTAAACTACGGTATGAACCATTTCATTTTAAACCAAAGTGCGGATTTTTTATGAATTTTTATAAATCATAATGCGAGGAGTCCTGAGGACAAAGTTTACTTCCCGGGCCTTAACTCAAACACTGCTTGGTGGACAGCGCAGCCTGTGATTGGTGGAGCAGTGGGTAGGGCGGGAAAACCAGCTCCTCATTGGTTCTCATGCTGCTGGCGATGCCACCTCTTTACCTTCGACAAGCTCTATAGTATATAATATACATGATAATAAGGAATTCTTGTTCCCACTTATTGCTAGTACACCCTCGTTTCTCTTGTTATAAGGGTCAGTATACCTTGCACTGTTTTTGGAAATCATAGAAAATGCGTGTGCCTATCGCATGGTACACTTGCTAAAAGTGTCAGATTTGGCGATGTCGCCCCTTTACCTCCGGACGGCTCATATGTGCCCTCCATATTTGTCAGTTGTCTTTAGTACATGCTTCCCTCGTAATATATGATGCTATACAGCTGTTACTATACTAATGAGGCTTTATTCCCTTTTCCATACAATGCAAGGAAGAGAACTCACCTGCTCAATATTGATTTGGTAGTTCAAATGCAAGAAGTCTGCAATAATAATTTTTTGCAAATTTTCTCCACTGTTCAAAAGTCTTAAGGATTTTCATTCAATTTCAAAGTTCTGGCTTGTTCCATCTGGTGTTCACTGTGCAATAGTTTGTTTTCCAGGAACAGCTGCATTGCATGTATAAATAGGAAGATAGGGTAATTAAGATACTGCCAGAAAAACATTTTTGTGATAGAAAAATCTAAGAAATATGCAGGATACAACACATTTCGAGCTACAGATATGTGTATTGTGATATTTATGACACGTTTATGTAACTTAGATATCATTTATTGTAGGTCAATCTAGAATCTCAGTCCCAGCTTACGGGTTAATAATATTGGAGTACATAAGATTATTGGAAGTTTTTTTTTTTTTTTATATATATATATATATATATATATATATATATATATATATATATATATATATATATATATATATATATATAACTTCTAGGAGGTTGTGAAATTTTAATACGTTGATACTGTTTCAGGGCCCCACACTGTGTGTGGAAGAAATTATCAACGGCATCCTGAGTAACGACAGCAGCACCCAGCTGGTGGCCACACAAGCTGCACGCAAGATGCTCTCCAGAGAGCGCAGCCCACCCATAGATGCCATCCTGGATGCCGGCCTGGTGCACCCCCTTGTACGCTTCTTGGAGAGGGCAGACAAGTGAGTGTGGGCTGAGTGCTGTAACCAGAGGTCAGGGTTCAGGATGCCTATTTATCTTCCTTGTAAATGAAAGCTAAGTGAGGAATATCATGATTTCTCAAACTGAAATTGATAATGCTTTTGACATGCAATTTTTCTCATCAGCGTGTAGTTAGCTGTTAGTTTTGCTCTTCAACTGCCTTTCTTTACTATAATAGTAATTTCCTAATTTTTGTAAGTAATTTTTGTACATATTGGTGAGCATTACTCTTATGTTTAGGATTACTTCATGATGAACATGTGCACATGCGCGTCATCTGATGGCTGATAAGTGCCCTGCTGTAGCCCCGCCCTGCACGTTCTGTGTTGTGGCTGGTGGTGCACAGAGTGGCTGTCTCCTCCTTTGATTGTAACGTGCTTCTGAAGCTGTTTTGAAGCTGTGTGTTGGTGTCAAGAGTAGTGCCTGTAGTAAGTGAACGCTTTCCCTCCACAGCCCAGCCTTACAGTTTGAAGCAGCTTGGGCGCTCACCAACATAGCTTCTGGTACCTCCCTGCAGACCCAAGCAGTTGCAGGTATGGAAAGGCCTTGTCCTATGTCTTGGGTGCACTGTTACTTCATTGCCTCCTTCCTTGCTCTGAGTCCATTATTTGGGTGTTGACATCTCCATCTTTTGTGAATACCTTGGTAAAAAGTTCAGTTGTTTGCCTTCCTAAACCAAGGGTTAGGAAGTCTAAAGAGAGGAATGCTGATAAAGCTGAATGGAATATGTTTATAATTGATAAATTTATGCTTTAGTGTCAAGGTGAATGCCAGTGCTAGGTGGGTGATGTAGATGCTTATTTAAGTGTGTTCCGGCTTACGTCGAAAATCGGGTTATGACATGTTGTTAGAAATGGAACTCCGTCGTAAGTCATAGACCTCATGTACCTATGTAATTTTAACATGAAATTATTATTATTTTATTATTTTTTTATTTTTTTATTTTTTTATTATTATTATTAATATTATTATTATTACTATTATTATTTTTTTTATTTTTTTATTTTTATTTTTTTTTTATTTTTTATTTTATTATTTTTTATTTATTTATTTATTTATTTATTTATTTATTTATTTTTTTTTTTTTTGGCTAGAAGATGCTTATTTTACTTCTAAAACAATCTAATTAATAAATATATGAAAATAGCTAGAAACCACAAAATCCTGTGATATAGTGAAAAATCCCCGATATGAAACGATTCAAACAATTTAACCCTCTCGTGCACGATGACGCGTTTCACATCACGAAGGGTAAAAGGTCCTGGCACATGATGATGCGACACACATGAAAGTTTAAAAAATTTATTAAAAATTAAGTTTTCGGTGAAAGTGCATCAAATTTGGAAGCGTCATCTGTTGGGATAAGTTTCTTAATGGTAACGCATGGCAGCCTTTCTAAGGAGCGTAGATGAGGAGTGTCAACTCTAGATTATTTCGAAAAAAATAGTTTTCTTAGTGTAATTCAGGAACTAATGGCTGTATGTGGATTTTGAGGATACCACAAGAATCCTCTAAATTCTGTTTCGAAACACATTCGGCTAAAAAAAAGTTTGCCCACAAAATTTCGAGCTAGCGAGTGGGGAAGAGTTGGTACTTAGGATTTATTGTCTACAATACTCTACAGAGACTTGAAACGAGTTTGTATTGTTTATTTTCCTCTATTTTTATTTACACATGTTCTAGTACAAGTCTTTATGAAGCCATTGACACCAAATTTATTGGGGTACGATATATCTGTGAGGGTAAAATACGTCTGGGAATGTAGAGTATCGTGGCAGCATAAAAAGGCCGGTCGGGCCTGAGAAATGCATCGTGAGTGGAACAGAACCTTACTGGAGACTTACTCTGCATGAGAGGGTTAAAAATCCGCGATAAGTGAACCGTGATATGGCGAGGGATCACTGTATATGTCTAAGGTTGTGTCCAGTAAGCAGGGGTAGGAACACTTCCTTCTGCCCCATTCAGAAATAACAGCAAGGTTAAGCATCCTGTAGCATCCAGCCCTGAGTTATCATTCCTGCTGTGAGGGTCTCGCGTTGAAAAATGTGGAGGGGAACAAGAAGTTTTAAGACACAGACAGGAAGGTTGAAAAGGGTGTCACATCTTGAGCAATGTATTTAGTTTTAAGTTTATTCCACCCTGTAATCCATGCTGTTTGTCTCCCCAACAGCCTCGGGTGCTGTCGTGTCATTCGTCAAGCTGCTCCGCTCACCGCACACCAACGTGGCAGAGCAAGCCGTGTGGGCGCTGGGAAACATTGCTGGCGATGGTCCCAAACTCAGAGACTTCGTCATTAAGGCTGGCATTGTACAACCTCTTCTTGAACTCATTAGACCAGACACAGAGGTAAGTTCATGAGGATGTTTTCTTACATCTTAAAATATCGTGCTCTACCATGCATTGTATACTGTCTTTACTTCAAATCTCAAAACACAGTAAACTAGTGCATAAGAAAAAAAATATCAGCAGAATAAAATCAAGTATTTTCATTCCTGTTATATTACTGCTTAATGAGTGTACTTCTTTTAGGTATGTACAGATACATAGGTCTTTGTTCAGCAGGTATAAAAAGGCAGCACTAGCTGGAAGGCAAAAGCCATCATACAATATGGTGACTGAAGCAGCGGTAGTAAAAATGGTGATAACTTGTTGGCTGTTGCAATATGTTTAAAAGATTGTTACTTAGAAATCACATTGATGTTGCAGCATTCCTTCCTGCGAAATGTGACCTGGACGCTTAGTAACCTGTGTAGGAATAAGAACCCATCCCCGGCGTTTGAAGTGGTGAAGCAGTGCCTCCCTGCCCTGAGCCACCTCATCTGCCACCCAGACAAGGAGGTGCAGGGTGAGTTTTTCTCTGTAGATTTAACAGCACAGGTACCTTGTTTTACGCTTGCATTATCTACATGTTTTGGGGAGAACTCTGAAAATAGACTTTCTCTTCACATGTTTTACTTGAAATAATGAGCTCCAAACATCTTGCTTTACCATTTATTCTTATGAGGAAAGTGCTTGAATGACATTAAATTAAGCTCAGGGGCCTCAATATCACTTCCACCTTTGCATTAATGAAACTGATCAACAGGATGGCCATCAAAGCAAGGTTACATAATAACTGGGCTCAGCCATCCTGATAAGACGAGGGGTTGGAGTTTAGTGCTGCTAAAGTCATGGTCTTTGTGACCAACACCACTTTTGAGGCTTGAAAGTTATTTTCAGCTCCCAATTGCACTTACACTGAGAGCTTTTTTGAGGAGTCAAGGTCACTGTCTGTAGATACTCTGGCATGGAATCTTGCAGGGAAGATAAAAAACTTCCAGCCAAGAAGTTGGTCCTTCACTTTGCTGTTTTCCTTTTGTTGAGTGTATTGAATTATTTTTGTTGGTCTGCAGCTGATGCTTGCTGGGCCTTGTCCTACCTGACTGACGGGACCAATGAGAAGATTCAGGAGGTGGTAGATGCTGGTGTTGTGCCACGGTTGGTGGAGCTGCTCAACTGTGATGACCTGCAAGTTGTAACACCAGCACTCAGGGCCATTGGCAACATTGTTACTGGCAACGACACCCAGGTGGGTGGGCAAGGAGAGGATTGTGTGTGTGTGTGTGTGTGTGTGTGTGTGTATATATATATATATATATATATATATATATATATATATATATATATATATATATATATATATACATACACACACATATAAGCTTAGCATTATCATGATTACAACGATGTTCACATCCTGAGGAAATTGATGACAATCTCCATAATGAGGACTGTAAAGCAAGGTTCAGTTGGCTCAGTCAGTCGTGGTGTGCTAACATGTTACCTTTTATCAGACGGACGTGGTGATCAAGGCCGGCACGCTGCCAGTGTTCCCCAAGCTCCTGAGGCATTCGCGAAACAACATCGTCAAGGAGGCGGCCTGGACCATTTCCAACATTACAGCAGGAAACGTGGAGCAGATTCAGTCTGTGATAGACTGTGGGCTCATTGGGCCCATCTGTGAGGTGCTGGATAAGGTGGGTTGAGAGGCAGGGATCCGTTAATTGAAGCGCACTGTCAAATATAATTCATCTGTCTACATTAAATTGATGTAAGTGCATGGAGTATATGAAATTTAAGCTCAAATTTGGTTCTTTTACTTCTTGTGTAGGGAGAATTCAAGGCTCAGAAAGAGGCAGCCTGGGTGGTGACCAACTTCACATCCGGAGGATCAATGGAGCAGATCATTGAGCTGGTGAGCCAGGGTGTGCTGCAGCCCTTCTGTAACCTGCTCAAAACCAAGGAGGTGAAAACGGTTCTGGTGGTGCTTGATGGCCTTACAAACATCCTACAGGTGAGCAATTTTTATTTTTTTTATTTATTTTATTTTATTTTTTTCCCATATCATAAGAAGGGACAAAGTTGTCTGCATGCTGCTGCTTCAATACAAAAAGTGAGTGGAAGAAAAAAAAAATGCCAGCCTGATTTGTTTTGTTATTAGTGACTCACTCCATTCCATAGATAGGGTAGGGAGTTAAAATGTCAATACAGTCGTCCCTCAAATAGTACGATTTCGGTTTTGTACAGATTGTCATGGAAGAATTTCTTTAGGATTTTTAAATTTCCCACTCGTCTCACCAAGTGGCCATGGCGTGAGTGGCAACACTGTTCTTCCAAAATACCTACTGAAAGCACGCCAAAGCATTCGAGAAAGGTGTTCACCTTGCAGAAGAATTCAGATTTTGGAGAAGTTACGTTGCAGTAGGGAGAACATACCTCGTGAATGAGAGCACTGTTCGCTGTATCTATCACAGTGTAAAAGAAATTCTTGCTGCAGTAACTGGAAGTGCTGCAAGAGTGGAGGTAAAGGCCGTCCTTTTACTAAACCTCGTTGTTGCTATGGTAATGGCGTCTCACTCGCAGCAAAATGGCGTACGCTAATCTTCCTGGCGACATTTAACATGCATTACTAGTTGTCCTGGCTGACAAACTCCTTACAACAGAAGATGAAAAGGAAGCTGCAGTGGTTATGGCGGCACAGAGAGGTGAAATGCAATGGAAGCACTTATATGTTTTTTTTGGCTGCCATATTTGCCGATGGCATCATCACAGCACGAAGGCGCTCCACGTCTCACAGCTGCGTTTGAGAGAGGGAATCGGGACTCTCGGAACATCTCGAGTGCTCTTTAATGCGTGACGCCACAGCACGAGTTGCCAACTTGGCACATCCACTCTGGATTTGAGAGGTGGAGTGCATGGAGGACCTTCTGTTGCAAGGAGCTCGTTGGCCGAGACAGCTTGTGATGCACGTTTAACCATCGTCAGGAAAATCAGCGTACACTATTTTGCTGCGTGGGAGATGCCGTTACCATGGCAAGAACAAGGCTAAGTTTACTTTAACTGAGAGGTGCACAAAAGCGTTTGATAGAGGGTTCCGGGAGGTTTGGCCTCCCGAGAGCTCCCGACTCGCTCTCTCAAATGCAGCCCACACCTCTCAAAGCCGGGAGCGGAGCAGATGTGCCGAGTTGGCAACTCACGCTGCCGCGTCATGCGTTTGAGAGCACTCAGGACGTTCCGAGAGTTCCGATTCCCCCTCTCAAATGCAGTCCAGGAGCGTTTCTATGGGAGGCATTAATTTTATATGGATTTTCGAATAGTATGGGGGTCCTGGATCCCTAACCCCCGTACTATTTAAGGGATGACTGTAGTTGGGAAATAAAAGATTTTTGGAAAAAATGTCCACATCTGTCTGCATGGAGAAAACAGTTTTCTTGGATTTACTCCACATTTAGCAACTTTGCATTTTTGGCACCAGTTACAGGAAAGGTGAGAACTGTTGTGCTTTATAATGACCTTAAATTAAGAAAGTTTTATATAATAGTATGATGCTATTTTAGCCTGTTAATCACTTTAAGCCAGCATTGCAAAAAAAAATCCAGTGATCCAGTTATTTTCATTTTCTGGAACTAAGAAAGTAATATAAAGGCTAGAACTACATTCTCAGGTTTGAGGACTTGTATCAATATAGCTTCCTTAGTCATCTGTTCATTAATGCCCTGAAAGTCAATAATAAAACCTGGCAAGGTGTTCGTGTGAGGGAACAGGGTGTCGGAGATGAAGACTGCTTCCTGTATGCATCAGTTACTTGTGTACCATACCAGTTGGAGAATACAAAACAATCAACAAAGCATCTGCAAGTTATCATGGCTCGTTTAATAATAATCACACGGCAAAGGGGCTATAAACGTGTTCATCTTCTCAGACTGCCGAGAAGATCAACGAGGTGGACCGCCTGGGCCAGATGATTGAGGAGTGCGGTGGACTGGACAAGATTGAAGAGCTACAGCACCACGAGAACGAGACTGTGTACAAAAAGGCCCTGGATATCATCGAGAAATATTTTGGCGAGGAGGAGGGCCCCGAGGTGAGCAGCACCACCAACGGCCAGGCGTACGACTTCTCTGCAGTGAACAACATGCCTGAGGGTGGATTCTCTTTCTAGAATGTCAGTGTGTGTGTCTGGCAAGGGAGGAGCAGCAGCAGGCAGGGTGTGTGTATTCCACAGCGGAATAATGTGATAATGTATCTAACCGTCAATCTCATTTGTCTAAGTGGCCTCTGGAGCATGTTTTTATTGGGCATTTAGTGGACCCGCTGGTGCCGCTGTGTATGTTTCAAAATTATTTGCTTGATAGGCTGAAGCTTGAGGAATTATGTGGATTACTTTTTTATATTAGGTAATGGCTTTTTTACCTCTTTCTATTCATCCAATAAATGTATTTTTATAAGCTGCCTAATGCATTTGACTCAAATGCTATTTTATTAAGTAAGGGACCAAATAAATTTGTGCCAGATGATTAGAAATTTGATCATCTAGCACAATATATCCTTCTCCACCTGTCAAACATATTTTCCTATATCAATAAAGTTGAAATAAGTCGTCTTGGTCCAAATTACCCTAAAAATACGTATTTTATAAAGTTTCTCTATACCTTATATAGGACAAGGTATTTTTTCATGTTAGGCTAAGGGCACTTTAGTAATTGTGGATGACCAAGTATACATAGTATAGTATTGAGGGTTGGGTTCACCCCCTTGTAAGTTTTCACTCACACATGTAGAGATGCCCAAGCAGGTCTGAACACTTATGATTGCCTTGTGTAATCTGCCACAACACTGAGGTGTCCTGCTTTCCAGATTGAAACTGGTTACACAGACATCACTGTTACAATTTTAAATAATCTTAGGCAGCCTGTAGTTTTTTACTTTCTCACACTAGCACATTAATCTGTAGTGCAAACTGCATTAAACTAACGCTGCACCTGTGATTGTACAGTCCATTAACAGTTTGAACCGTGAGGTTAATGTACATTACCCAAAGGCAAAACACCACTGCCCAGTGGTTGGAATACTGCTGGGAACCCTGTTACTGTAAGGAATTTGTGCTGTCATTGTTTGGCACTAGGCTATGTATTGATGTTGCCACATCTCTGGTTGACTTGAGTCAACTTGAGATCCTCTCCTCCCTTGACCTTGCCACACTGCTCAGTGCTTGGGATTAACAAGTCTGCCCCAGACAACCGTCTTGTTTTCTAGTACTTTTCCATCCCTTCAATCATCCACATCATACACTCCCATTCATTTCACAAGCACTCCTTTTGATAAACATCCATCTGGTCGTCCTGTAACACATCCTGTCACTCATTCATCCATTGTAACCCATAACTTCCACGCTCCACCTGTTCACAATTATTGTGTCTTCCCTTCACTCTTATTATCATCCCTTCTTCCACCCCCTGTGCTTCCCTCAGTGCTTTACTGACCATCACACTGTACAGAACTATTAATGTGATGTGTGAAACTGAGAATATAAAGTAATCATGTACATAAAAGTGTATTGCACTAAAAATGGATCATCACAAAAACTAGTGGTACAAACCTCAAAATAATTTCCTTTGTGTAAAATATCCAGTAAAAACAAAGTCAAGATAACTTCATGGTCATTGGAGGTCACGGCTCAATAAATATGGGCCTGTTGGTATTTGTCATTTTCTACCTTATTTATTTTTTTGTGCTGCTTATAGCACCTGTAGGCTTTCTTGCCCATTGGTGGTGCAGGCAAATTTTATTTATAGTGGCTGTCGTGATGTGTGACTTGGGCCCATGCTTCCCTCCGGTACTCTTGACCGAAGTCGCAAAGTTAGGGTTGATTGAAGATCTGGGCAGCATGTGGGTAATCTTCTGCCACTGCAATGGTTTGAAAAATCAGCTTGTTTTGGTGGGACTCGAACCTAGGTTCACGGGCTCACTACGCCCGCATGCTGACCACTTGGCTACTGCCTCCTCTATTACACATCATAATTTTCTACCTTGATTTGCTTGAGCACCATTTATTCCCTCCCCCCAAAAATAATGCAGGCCCCAGTATGTATCTTGCTTATATGTTTTGCTGGTGACGTAACTGGTTAATTATTCATTCTCGTGTTCCCATTGTTGCTTTAGGTGAGTAGGGGTTGCTGAAATGGTTGGCAGAGCTATTTATTTAACCAATGCTTTCATGCTCTATCCGTTGATTTCTCATTGGTACATTTTCTTTTGCTTACCACCCATCTTCCTCCTGCTACCACTCTAGGAACAAACATTGGAGGTTTCCATGTTCAGGCAAAATTTTCCATGAAATTGAAAGAAAAAACATCTTGTATGACTGCTAAGCTTGTACAGTTGTATTACCCAGCATCCAATGCCCTTACTCAAGATACTCTTGGCACTTGGGGTGTTCTAGAATGAGCATCATGTAAACGATATAAACTGTTCATAATAGCGTAATTGTTTGTAGTAACATCTGTTCATTGTATGCATACCCTACTATATTTTTTACATTTGGATACTGAAGCAGTGTCGGCTATTATGTTCTACTGCATCTTTTATTCACATGAGGTTTCTCAACACACACACACTCGAGACACCGGTCAGGACGGGCGATGTTTACTGTGCTGGGCCCGTCTCCTATTTTGACCAGTTTGTAGGATGAATTGGAGTGGATAACACCAGGAGGAAAAGGAGCTCGAGGGAAGGGACAAAGGCCGGATATGTGGAAAGTTTTGTTTAGTTGGCGCAACATGTGGTCATATGCCGGTCGGATATGTGGATCAGTGACGACGAGTGGAGATGAAAGGTACGATCATAGTTTCTCTGGATTTGCCACTAAGGAATCTGCTATATACAAAAGAATTCTGCTTTTAGAATGGAAACTAGACAAATGGATTGGAATAGTCAAGAGCAGAGACAAGGAGGACTTGGATAGGGAACTACAAAGGGATCTCCGGTCACGAGTATGCAGTTTAGAAGACGGAAAAAAAACCTGATTCAAGAAAATTAAGAGTTGAAAGAGAAGTTGCCAAAATATGAAAAAAAGATGAAGGAAGGCCTAGGAGTAGCAAGAAAGGAAAATGAAGCCCTGAAAGCAATAGTGAGCAAAAAAGAGCAGAGGGTTAGAGAGGAAGTGTTGGGTGAAGTGAAGACCTGGAAAGTTGAACATGAAAAAGCTAATGTAAACTTCAAAGAAGTAATTGAAAAGTAACTGAAAGAAGAGAAGGAAAGTATAGAGATAGAGGTGGTCAAGGCTTTAAAGAAAAAGTTAGTAAGAGATGTGGCAGATACGAAAAAGTGTAATAATATTTGACATGGAGAAGAATATAACAAACCAAAAAGGGAAAAGGAAGAACTAAAATCAGTAAAGGGCTTACTTAACCCTAGAACGTCGGCAGACCCTTTTCAGGGCTTTCACGAGTCGTGGCTGTGGTACGGTGGACCCTAAAAAGGGCTTGCAATAAAACACCTAATTCGAGCTAATTGTAGGCGGTGGTGGCATAGCGCAACCCACCATGAATGCTCTAGGTCATTGTGGTGGGTGAGTGATCATGAGGTGGGCGAAAATGGTTCCAGAACTGGAGGGATTGTCATATGAAGAAAGATTAAAGGAAATGGACCTGCCAACATTGGAACAAAGAAGAGAAAGGGGAGACCTAATACAGATTTATAAATTATGGAATAAAATGGAAGTAGATAATGAGAAGTTACTACTAAGAAAGGGAAGAAACACCAGCAACACATGAGGACACAGTAAAAAATTGAGAAAAGGAAGATGCTTGAGACAAAAAAAATATAGCTTCCCACAAAGAAACAGAGGTTTGGAACAGACTAAGTGAGGATGTGTTATCGGCAAAGTGTGCACAACTTTAAGGAAAAGCTGGACAAATATTGATATGGAGATGGGACCACATGAGCATAAGCCCAGGCCCTGAAAAACTACAACTTGGTAAACTAGGTAAATACACACACACACACATGAAAAAAAAGTATGATTGGTTTTAAAAAATTTGGTGATAACTTATGTAAAAGGCAACTCTCATGTGGAAGTGACAAGCCGAGTGCCTCAAGGGTCGGTGTTGGCTCTTCATATTTTTTATTTGTTAATGATATGCTGTAAGGAGTAAATACCTATGGTAGTTATAATTTTGCTGATACTCTTGTCTCTTAATATTTCTTATCTACACCAATAGAAAAGTGTAATTTTCATATCCTAACTTTGCAAAGAGATGATCTAGGTTGAAAATTTGATAATTAAATTGTTTTTAACAGGTATGTTTTTAATGAAGAGATTTAGCATTTTCTTTATTTAAACCAAAATATTTGCCTCATCACAAAATCATGACAAAGTACCTATGAAAAATATATATGCTTGACACTCACACATTTGACTATTTTTTTATATATAAAATTATAATGATCTTTGAAGAATAGCTACAATTGGAATCGAGATAATTGTCACCACTGACTTTGAAAATATGGAAATATCACAGATATTACGGGATAAAGCTATGCATGATTTTTTTTCCCCATTCCTCAAGGCATTCATATCTGAAGGAACCGAAAACTAATCGCGAATAAAAAAATGGCAGAACCAAACACATGCCCCACATCCGAAAAGAAAGGTACTTGTAAAAGGAATAAAATATGTAATGTACATCCATACTAGTACATATAAAAAAAAAACTCAAGACCGTCTTGAGTATCTGCTTCGTAACAAGCTAAGTGTGGTCTCTGGTATATATATATATATATATATATATATATATATATATATATATATATATATATATATATATATATATATATATATATATATATATATATATATATATATATGTATAGAGAGAGAGAGAGAGAGAGAGAGAGAGAGAGAGAGAGAGAATTATCATAATATCACGTTACTGGACATTTGGATCCCTCATCGTTGTTGTCTGGAGACTTGCAGCCGAGTGCCTCATGTTCCTGCCTGTGGAGGGCGCGGCCCAGCTTGGTGATGGCCGCATGGCACTGGGGCTCCCACTCCATGGCATGGAGCTGGCGCGCCGGCACTCTGCCCTGCCAAGCCCCCGCCTCCCGCGCACTGTTCCGGTGGGTGTCCATGTTGCCCTCGTTGGGCCAGGAGTGGGACGCATTGGTGTGTTCCGCCATGAATACTCGTGTTGATTCTCCCAACACAGAGCTACCAGAGAGGAAATGGAGCGTTGTCCGCGTGGCCTCGACAGAATCTGAAGAAAGTTCCTCGAGACTGACTTGGATGATCTTGCCGGGGTTGCGCGCGCGGAGGGCAGTGTAGGTTCAAGGTCGGCGTTGAGGTCACGGCATCGCCAGGAAGGGCTGGCTTCCCAGCTCATCCTGCTGATGGAGGCCAAGGCGTCGCACGGGTTGCGGGTCAGATGAACAACTTTAATGCCAGACGTGTCAAACACCGCCACCAGCCAGGCCAGCCGTACCCTGATCACCTTCACCGCCATGACGCGCGCCGCGACACAGCGCCCTCAGGTCCAGCCGACGCCCGCACACGCTGTTCCCCTCCCTGGGCCACTGGAAGCACCGAGCCACTGATGGATGGTAATACTCCACAAACATCCCTTTTCCCTTCAACCAGGCATCAAACTTGTCGTCGAATGTACACTCGAAGAGGCTCTCGATGAACCTTGGGACGCAGAGCCATTCTGGAAGCAAGGCAACTTGTGGAAGTGGGAGAGCAGCTCAAAGAACAGCACCGAGTAGTTGGCAGAGGCGAGGATCTGGGCGAGGAGCATCGAGCCACTGCGGGGCAAGGAGCTGACCACCACCAGCCCTTTCTCCTCAAGGGTCTTCTCGCCTACTATGGTCTGTTTCATTTCATCTGTCCACCAACAAAGCGGGAATTTTGATGGATGTGGCACCTGCGAATTTCTAGTTCGTGAATACGTGAAAATAAACCGTTGTGATGGACATTCAAGCTTATTTTTCAATAATATATTTGAATGTTTATGTATACTACAAAAAAGTCGTTTGTATCGATAACCTAACATACACGCACACCAAAAGACAAGCTTGTATCAAAAACAAAGTCATATCATGCTCGAACGATCTATGTTTTTTCAAATTCATTGATAGCTCATTTCAGGTATATTAAAAAAAAGACATCTGGCTCTGCAAGTGCAAATAAAAGGTATCTTAATAATTTACTGTAAGTAAATAACGATTAATATAATCAAAATAACATGAAATAGTAAATAATAACTTGAATGTGATGCTAGACTATTTCGCATATTAGGCTACCCATGTTATTTACATGCAACACATCCAAATTCCTTATGTACAGGCACTTGCAGAGCCAGATATCACTCTATGTACCTGAATGAGATGAAATATGGGTATCTGAAAGGCTATGAATCGTTCGAGTATGATCAGACTATACTGTTTGATATACACGTTGTTCTTTCGTGTGCTTGTATGGTAGTTATCGATGCAAATCGGCATGTTTGCGGTTCAAATAAGAGGGCTTGAGTTTTTTTTTGTATACACAAACATTCAAATATATCACTGAAAATATAAAGTTGATCTTCATGCAATCACGAACTAACAATGCGCAGGTGCCACATCTACGTTCGTGAGTGGACATACGGAATGAAACGGACTATATATAGATTACTCTGGTGGACGGAATACACGGGGCTGCACACTCGACTCCATCTGGAAGGAGACAAAGAACAGTGATTGTACCATTTCAGGGCTAACATGAATGAAGTGAAAAGGCTTCTGTTGACTGCTCCACGGTCACCACATCACTCAAATGCATAACACAGCAGTAAACACATCGAGACGGACACCACCTGCACGGAGGACCTGCACGTACACCGGCTATCCCGTAGCCACAGGGCACGGCACACCATGAGGGGGAGGACAACCCCGAGGACGCAACCCGGTCGCCAATTAAAAATATAGCCCTTTCATTTTGCCGTTGATTGATACCAAAAACTTTTCTGAAGCCCCAGATATAAAGGAGTTATGGCGATTCGCACCAAAGCGGTTGATTTTCTAAAATTCGCGGCTTAATGACAAGGGCGCCATGAAATCAAGAGTAACCCAACCATTACTTGAGATGTCTGACTACCGAAACCAATCTTCCAATATTCGCAAGACGGCGGATCCTCACTTTAGCCTCGCAAAGGAAGGTAAGCATTCATGTTTTTTGTGTAAGTTCTGAAGCTACATTTAAAATCACTTTATAATGGAGATACACTTTTATTGCTAGAAATGCTGGTAATGGTTGTGAGGGTAATAGGATAGGCTATGGCAACCCCGCCCTGACGAAGCATTACGTGAAGTACAGTTATCGGAAGTTTAATGCTCTCTCTCTCTCTCTCTCTCTCTCTCTCTCTCTCTCTCTCACCTGGGCGCCACTAACTGATGTCGACGGTGGTGGTTGCCTCCATCTTGAGGGCGGTGGGGAACAGACTCGGGGACAGCAGCTCAGCCTCCTGCTTCTGGAATGATGGAACGCAGGGCCGGCGGTCACAGGTGAGGGGTGCTTTTTGTGTATTTCAATAACAGCAACAACAACAACAACTGCCACTTCTACTACTACAGCCATTGCCAGATTGTCATACTCAGAGCATAGTATTTACCGGTTTCTGACGCCTAACTATTGCCAAGAAACATCAGGAATTAACTATTTTAACGATAATTATAAGTGAATCTCCTTATTGGGGTCCACGAGACAGTTTTTGGGTCGGAAGTTGGTAAATATAAGAGGCTGAGTAAGACAATCTGGCAACTCTGACTACTTCTACTATTTAATTACTACTACTACCGCTGCTACTATTACTACGTATGTGTCGATACCTACGACCACAACACCATTATATATTATTACTGCACTTCAACTACTACTTTCACTCTACCTCCTACTACTACTACTTATGTATCAATAAAATACGTAATCACACCATCAGTAACTACTAACTACTATTAATATTACTGCCACTACTACTGCCACAATAAAAGTTGCCTCGTACTCGTTTACAGGGTTATCCGTCATGAGTCTAATGAACAAATTACTGACCTAAATCTATATATACCAAGTCAAGACACTCTGCTTCGAAACTGTGACCATTACGCGAGGGAGGCGGTTTTGGGGCGGAGCAGCGGGATGACGTCACTTGGAGCCCCCCCCCAAAAAAATACCCGCCAGTTCAGGGGTGACTAAAGTTGGGGCCGTATGTGCACTCTGGATGTGCATTCTCGCCTTCTTTCACAGCGCGTTCAGGCAAGCCACTGACGAAAAAATGTCTTTTTTTATTGTGCTATTGCGTGACTGTAATTCCAATGACTACAAACGGCGGTGTGGGGTGTGAGGGAGGCCATGTTGATGTGATTGATTTAAATTAGTCAGCCTTTCCTTGTTTTCTCTAAATCCGTTTCTACATTCTCTAGTTTGGCTCCAAGCAGTGTCACGCATAAACCACGCCTCGGCTGTCTCCTCCCACAAACCTGCGTATGACTTGACTTGGTGTATATAGACTTAGGGCCAGTTTCACAGCTCCCCATGATCGGTTAGTAAGCTCCCAAACCAATAGGCCTACCAGAGCCTTCGAAATTTCCTTGTATAGTGTCTGGTGTTTATATATAAGTTCACAAATTTGATGAAACTATACTAGAAGTCTTGTGTATTTAGTGTGGCATCGAAGACCTCCCCATTTTGGATTGTATGGGATTCTAGTTTGGTTTGGGCTGTTATGCAGACACTGTGTTGGACTGTGAAATCGGCTCTTAGCTACTGACGTGCGGGCAAACGAGACACCACACTCAGCCCTGCCCCGCCCTGGTGCTCGGCGAGGGGCAGGAGGGAGGACTCACCAGGGCATCCCGCGTGGCCGAGGAGACGCTGTTGTCGCTGCACCAGGAGTCAATCATCGAGTCAGTGGGCAGGAGGGCGAGGGACGCGTCCTCACCCTCCATCCATACCCGCCGAACCGCCTCCTCCGTCACCTCGCTGCTCTTACTGCGACTCCTTTCCGCCACCTCGAACTCCACCATCATGCCTTGAGGGAAGTCATTCACATGTTCATGCATAGATACATAGATAGATAGTGATGAACAGCGTCTTTTTGTGTGTATGGTATTACGAATCAGTAATAGATATATAGAAAAATAAGACATTCACAAGCCTCAACATCTTCGCTTTCCAACGTCTAACATGACACTTTTATCAGATACATAAATATTATAAGACATTTCGCCGCCCAAGAACACATATTTGACAAGGCTTTCGTAGGAGTTGTGGGCATATCCGGAAGTAGTTTTATGATCCTGGTGTTAGTTTGACCCTTCTTCTGTACCGTGAACCTAAGGGAAACACTCATTAGAACCCGACTGACCCCCTCTTTGACCTTTAGAACTAGCTGATGGGCATTTCCAGGAGTAGTTTTATGACCCTGGTGTTAGTTTGACCCTTCTTCTGTACCGTGAACCTAAGGAAACACTCATTAGAACCCGACTGACCCCCTCTTTGACCTGTAGAACTAGCTGATGGGCATTTCCAGGAGTAGTTTTATGACCCTGGTGTTAGTTTGACCCTTCTTCTGTACCGTGAACCTAAGGGAAACACTCATTAGAACCCGACTGAGCCCCTCTTTGACCTTTAGAAATTGTTAATGTGAGAAGCGAAAGTGTTTTAAAATACCAACCATAGTGTCTTTAGTGTGATAATGCGAATGAATAACTAAGATAAATAGAAAAGTAAGACATCCAGAAGCCCCAACATCATCCCTTACCGACTTGTAGCACCTGACTCGGCTCAATATGGTGGAGACACACGCCGAAGAGGAAGCAGACATCAAGGGAGAAGAGGTAGTCGCGGCCATCCTCCCCTCTCAGGCGCCCCCCCTCCGCCAGCACCTCCGCTACCTCCCCCTTCAGCACCTGCCGCGGAGAGAGGGAAGGAAGCACGTTGGGTGAGTGGCTCTTTATTTCCTTTCCTTTCTTTTCTTACGGGTAAAGGCAGTTCATAGAAGCATAATACACGGAAATATGCCGCTCCCACAAAGGTTATGTCTCCTCCCTCCCCCTTCCCTCCCCTCTCCCCCGAAAAAAAAGGATGCGATGTACATTTCATTTGATTTGGCCGAATATTTCCCTAGTGTTACTTAGTAGATTGATCTCTCGAGTCACCCATTTCAGCAAAAGTTGGAAAGTTTGGTTTAGTCCGCGCAACTTCTGTGGTCACATGCCATTCACTGCTGGGTGGACAGGGGCGTAGGGTATCGGAAAAGCTTCCCAAATTTTTCCACTCCGCCCAGGAATCGAACCCGGGCTCTCTCAATTGTGAGCTGAGTGTGCTAACCACTGCACCATGAAGCCCCCCACCCATTTCAGCAGGTGTTTCAAAATTGTATGACGGCCTTTTATCTAATATTTTGAGGTCATGGCACCAATTTCATCAGCCAGACGTGCGCTACAACTCTTACATATTGATATAGTGTCATATTACACCCACATTTCTTCTAAGATGAAGGGTATTACATGATATTCTATGGTAAACACGAAAATATATTTAACAATAGCAGCTTAATTTAGAAATAATTCGTAAATACAGTTCCTGGTGCTACTTCCACATGTATCCTTAGTTGCATAATCACACTCTGCCCTGCCGGGTGGTTGGGATGCCAAGCTCCTCCCTTCTCCTTTGTTGTTTATTTGCAACAATAAACTATCAATCAATCAATCAGGTAACTGCACAAAAGGGATGGTGACGTTAAGCAGCTGTGATCTCCCGTAAATACACACACATTCTTGGCCCACGTCGGCCGGCACACATGAACCCAAGCTTACAGTGTACGGCAACAAAGTAACTATGCTTCTGGAGCTACGCGCAGCAAGTTGGAGTAGTCTTGTTGGCGGTAGTGTTATAAGCGCTAATTGGTTCACGGATATAGAAAGGCAATATCCGTCAGGGTTACTTTATTCACAAAAACACAGAGGTCATTAAGACAAGCACAGCACATAGAATAGGTGTTTGTTTGTGTCCTCATCCTCCTATTGTTAACTCATACATATTGTTCCACATATACACCGACACATAAATGTTATCTAAACTACACTACATCAACACAAATGCATACACAAACAAACACCTATTTTATGTGCTGTGCTTGTCTTAATGGCCTCTGTGTTTTGTGAATAAAGTAACCCTGACGGATATTGCCTTTTTATATCCGTGAATCAATTAGCCTTAGAACACTCACTACCGCCAACAGTCTCAACTGGATCTGAAGGTCTGGCCACATTGATATAACCTATTTTACGTTATTATGAGCCACAGAAATCGTGGCCGCAAGCTATGACTCCTAAGCTACAATCACAGTCAAGTATGCCTTACCTTTGGAGGCGACGAGGGAGGTGTTTGGCGGCCGTCTTGTTGGATGAAGGCGACGGTTCCCAGTGGGCGAGAAAAGGAGGTGGTCAGGTCGCCGGTGCTGAGAGCCTGGCGGGGGGGCTGGCTCTCTGTGCTCTTCGACGAGGCGTTGCTCCCCGGCTTCTTTCCACGCCAGGCCACAGGGACCTTCAGCTGCTTTCCATTATTATTGATTTTCAGTTGACAGTGCCACAACACTTTGTCTTTTACATTCACCTCGGTCTGTGTTATAGGAGTCCCGTTATCGTACATATCACAGAGGCGGGCCTGGGCCGTCCCACAATTCCCAGGAAGGAACTTGCTACGAACTACAAGGATCGCGTTGTTCTGGATGATTTTCCTGATCATGCACACAGCAATTACTGTAGTCACCCCGGCAGGAAGGGGAGCGGGAGGTACTGGGGTCACTTTTGGGGCAGCGGGTGGGGTCGGGGTCACTTTTGGGGCAGCAGGTGGGGTCGGGGTCACTTTATGGGCAGCAGTTTGGTTTGGGGTCACTTTACGGGCAGCAGTTGGGGGTGGGGTCACTTTGGGGGCCGCCACCTTCTTCAGTGCTGATAGCCGTTGTTCAACAATGTTGTTGATGGAGCTTGGTTTCTTTCCTACCCAGGCCGCTACTGTTACAAGATCCACAAAGTGCCCGTGGACTTCGTGCACCTCATGAGATTGCATGTACATTACGCCTAAGTTTGGAACCTTTTTCAGTATTAAAGCGACATTATCTTTCATTTTGAGAGGGGCTCCGTTGACAAAAAGGTCTGCTTTGGCTACAATGATTTTCTTTCCGGCCCCCGTGACCACCGCCACGCTAGAGTCTGCCGCCAACACGCTGCACGTCAAGTAATCCCACTGCTTCCCTGTGTCTGACAGCTGACTGAGGCTGGCACTTTTTTTGTTTGTTTTTGCAGCTTTACCAGACGTCTTTTGCGCAGCTGTACCAGAGGTCTTTTGTGAAGATGTACCAGAGGTCTTTTGTGTAGGTGGAACACTACCCTTTTGCGCAGCTGTACCAGAGGGCTTTTGTGCATCTGTACCAGAGGTCTTTTGTGTAGGTGGAACACTACCCTTTTGTGCAGCTGTAGTAGGGGTGTTTTGTGCAGCTGTCTTAGGGGTATTTTGTGCACCTGTAGTAGGGGTGTTTTGTGAAGCTGTCTTAGGGGTATTTTGTGCAGCTGTAGTAGGGGTATTTTGTGCAGCTGTAGTAGGGGTGTTTTGTGCAGCTGTCTTAGGGGTATTTTGTGCAGCTGTAGTAGGGGTGTTTTGTGCAGCTGTCTTAGGGGTATTTTGTGCAGCTGTAGTAGGGGTGTTTTGTGCAGCTGTCTTAGGGGTATTTTGTGCAGCTGTAGTAGGGGTGTTTTGTGCAGCTGTCTTAGGGGTATTTTGTGCAGCTGTAGTAGGGGTGTTTTGTGCAGCTGTCTTAGGGGTATTTTGTGCAGCTGTATTAGGGGTATTTTGTGCAGCTGTAGTAGGGGTATTTTGTGCAGCTGTAGTAGGGGTGTTTTGTGCAGCAGTCTTAGGGGTATTTTGTGCAGCTGTAGTAGGGGTGTTTTGTGCAGCTGGAACACTAGCATTTTGTACAACCGGAGCACTGGCCTTTAGAGAGGATGAAACCCTAACCTGTTGGCCATCGGCACTATGTCCAGCTGAATCGCTTTTGCAGACCTCCATCGATATATCTTTGGAGCCTGAGGGACAGTGAGGCGCTGCTTTTGAAAGAAGATCCCACGCCGACATCTTACTAAAGATCGCATCTAAAACTGTCGAGTCGGGAGGCTTAATCATAGCAGCAGAGAAAGCCACCAGCTTCTTGGGCTTCTTGCAGAAATTTTCCCTCCTAACATGGACACTGACTCGCGTAGTCTCACTCGCTTCCTGGCAGCCAGGCTCCAGGCCCAGTGGATCAGTGGCCTTTAGGGACCTCCGGGACCCGTCCAGATCCACCTGAAGAGTTGCTGTGCCATCCGAGACGCAAAGGCTCGCGTCCAGGTCAAGGCAAAGGGTGACTTTTTTCTCGGTTGTAGTGTAAAGGCCGTGAGATTCTCTGGCATACAACGTCTTCTTGTTTACCACCATCGGCAGGCTGCTTGAGGGTGGTTTCTGTCCCACCCACAGACACGTGCACACATACAGGACCCGCCCGCCGCCCGTCCCCTCCAACACTTTGTACACCGTGGCGTTACATTGTTCAAGATTGTGCTGCAGCAGCTCGGCCAAAGTGGCCTTTGCCAGTCCTATGAAGACAACGGCATCACAAACTTCTGCTGAAACGATGGTTCCGTCAAACAGGACGGCTAGTTTTCTGGCGAGTATATCCTCGAATCTCGGCCAGTATGTGACGTTTCGACTGTCCAAGAACAAGTAAGTGTCGTTGAGCAGCTGCAAGCATCTCCCGGGCTTAGTGTCTTGCCAAATCACCACTGCATGTAACCTCTTGCTTTCAGGGCACACAACGGCGTCTACCTCGACAAAAGTAGAGTCTGGAAGTTCGACAAGAGGCACCGGCTGGGCTGCTCGCCAGACCAGCCTGCAGGGCGGAATATTGCGAGGCTCACCACTCAAGAACACCGTCTGCACATTTCCCATTACCACAACTAGCACATATTTTTCGTCCTGCACCGTGACCAACTGACCAATTTGGCTCGTGAGCGCGGTTGTCATGAAGCAGGAGGGATATGAGCTCTCATCGATTGTTGGGCCCAACACATCGCCTGCAGCTGCCTGCAGGGTGTTCTCGCTCTGGTTCTCTTGCCCAGCACTAAAGTCCTCTTCAGGCACTTGCGGGCTCTGCTGGCTACCCAAAGGCATTTCAGGTTCGGGTATTGATAGCGCATTGTCATTGGTATTCCGTGAGGTAGGGGGCTCTAGCGGACTCAGGGAGGGCAAGCTTGAGGGTGGCGTCGGCTGAGTGTTGGAGGGTGTGGGTGGCTGGCTGCATGGTGCCAGCGCTGGATACACGTGAGGTGGCTGCAAGGCTGGGGCACCTGAGAGGCGGGTGGATAAGGGAGGTGGTGGTGAAGGGGAGTGGTGGCTTGACGTCGGCGCTGATGGTGAAGTTGATGGAAGCGGCGTTGGGAGCATCAAATGACGGATGTGATCATCGTTGTTTGTTTTATGAATTTCCTCCTTAAGCAAGCCGAGGCTGTCTTCCGCACTCTCCGGCTCCTCCCCACCGCCGCTGAACGTGCTGACTACACTGCTGTTTGAGCGACGCTTCTTTCTTGGCTTCACGTGGGCCAGCGCCTCCTTGACCCACGAAAGCATGACGATGAGGATAATGCAGACGATGATCTGCAATAAAACATGTTACTTGAGAACCTCGAGGTTTTCAGGTCTTATTGCTGCTGTTTTTTTGTTTGTTTTTTCGTTTGATAGCTTTTTTTCAGTTTAGCTGAGTGTTTTGGGACCTCGTTTGTTGTGCAAATGAATAATAATTATAATGTGCCTGATGCGACGAATTGTGGAAACTCAAGGGGGTTGAGGGGGCTTCCCACTACGATTACCATCACTGCTACTGATACCATCATCTCTACCACCGAAATTAATACAATAATAATAATAATAATAATAATAGTAATAATCACGATGATAATAATAGTAATAATAATTAAGGTCCCAGCTCCCTATCGTTGTCGTATGTCCGAGACTGAATAGGCGCACCTAATATCACCAAAATGTGGGGTACAAACTTGGCGCAGGGACTGTTTTGGGGGACCACTGAAGGTAACGGGCTAAAGAGTGGCCTATCCGGATATTTTTTTTTTTAGTTTTTAATGATCCACGAGACATCCTAGAGTTAAATCAAAGTACGTATGTGCTTATTAGACTGGGAGCCAGGGGGGGGGGGGGGGTGCAACCTAGCTGGAAAGGTAACACATTCTAACCCACATAGCAATGGTCCTTGTATCTGCCCATGCATGAAAATTGAAGTCTGCCAGGCCTGCAGTGATGGACAAGGTCATGTCAAAGTTGTAGCCCCATAGCATTTATAAGACCCTGAATTTGGTCCTGATCTGAACATCATGGTAGAGATGGCTGGATGGTCGCAATTGACTCCAATGGACGAGAAAAACAACTTACATTCCGACAACATTTGGCTAATGTTAACGGTTTGGTCAGGACCAAATTCAGGGTCTTAATAAATGCTATGGGGCTACAACTTTGACATGACCTCATGACCTTGTCCATCACTGCAGGCCTGGCAGACTTCAATTTTCATGCATGGGCAGATACAAGGACCATTGCTATGTGGGTTAGAATTTGTTACCTTTCCAGCTAGGTTGACCCCCACTGGCTCCCGGTCTTTATCTTTGTATTTGTTCATTCACACACTGGTAATATTTCTGTGGGGTTTGATTCACTTATTAGAGTGAAATTCTATTGTAAAAATCGGCCACAAATTCGTGTCACTAGTAAAAATGAAACTAGTAATTTAAGTTTTGCCACCATGAAATATACACAAATAGATAAATATGAAAGCCCACGAAGTCACAATAAGTGACATCACCTGCTTTGAGCAGTAAAAATATGCTATTTAAGGTATCTGATACCCTCAAAATGGCCGGCGCTGCTGCCTCGGGCCTCGGAGCTACAGCCTTATACTGATTGATTGATTGATAGTTTATTGTTGCAAGTAAAGCAACAAAGGAGAAGGATATTTTCATATTATTGTTCTATTGTTTATTCAATGTTGTGTTGGTTATAAGGATTCTTTACGAAATACAATTATAACGCTACCTCATCTAGGAAACGTCCTGAATCCTGGATCGGCTATGGTGATGTTAGGTGCGCCTATTAAATAGGGCGGTAACAAGGCGCAAACACTCACGTCACTCGACCATCGTATAGGTACGGGCAGCAAAATACTGTAACCACACTGACTGCAACCGCTGACCGAGAACGTTACGCCGCCGGCCTGGCTAGCTGGTACGTCAACGATGGTGGGAGCAACACTGGCAAGTGGCAAGCCGTGGCCCGTGGGTGGAGTCCCGCCCAGAGCGCGTCGGGTCTTTCTTGTCACGTACAGGTATACAAGTTGAAATCTCTGATCATTATCGCTATCTTGGAAACGGAACAATAATAGATACGAACTACACACATTCATCTGATAGTCATTCAATTATTTATAAGATAATCTTGATATGGATTTTTCTTGGAAATGAGGACATGGCAATAACTTAATTAACTTGTTACTTATAAAAAAAAATAGAACACGAAATAAGGGGAAATTTTGATGATAGTCTCTCTCTCTCTCTCTCTCTCTCTCTCTCTCTCTCTCTCTCTCTCTCTCTCTCTCTCTCTCTCTCTCTCTATATATATATATATATATATATATGATATGCCTTGAGGGACTTTTTAAAATAGCATTCAAAATAAAGTCACTTATTGAATTTTCTTTTATTGCAAACAACGGGAACGGAATATATTTTTTTTAAAAGTATGTCCTCAGAATACAATAAAAGATATGCCAATGTCAAATGTTTTCAGGATATGTTTGGCTTAGGTTAACAGCAGACTAGGAGCTTTGTGTTGCACTTATATTTTTGTGGGAAATTTATAGACCGTTAGGAATAAGCTCTGTGTGTGTGTGTGTGTGTATGTGTGTGTGTGTTCTTATTAAGCCCCTTCACGCTTCCCGGAACCGCCCACATAATTCACAGTTTATCATTTAGTTTTATGAATGTACTTTTGGATAATGCGGACGATTCAAGAGAATACGGTATTTCACTAATAAAAATAAAAGCTGCTTGCTTTTAGATGCCAACCATTTGTTCTTATAAAATTATATAACCAAATATGGTGCACTGTTGAGGTGTTCATCCATCCATTTTTTCCTCGATCTTCGCTATAATAAATCCGGCTCTCCCCCAATCGGCCCCCTCCCAGCTCTCCCTCACCGCCATGGTGGTTGGAATTTGGTATTTAGAGAGTGAGAGTGAGAGAGGGGTTAGAGCTATAGGTGCAGTGGTTGATGTTTACGCGTTCGCTGGGGTTATCGCAACAGGGTTAAGTTGGGTTAATGTAGTGAATGCTTACATAAGGCCCTGAGGGTGACTCACATCAGGGGCGTCAGAGGGGTGAGCTAGCTACAAGGGAAAGAAACCTCAAGTCACGATCAACAAACAAGCCTTGGAAAATAGTTGTAATGGGAGCCCAAAATTTCTAAGAATATGGCCACACATCCTCTATCCGTGGGCAGTGTTGTTGCTATCCTCATCCTCACTCTTGTCTTCCACCCACGCACCCCTCACACATCCTGTCACGTACACGTATACACGTCACGCTAACATGACTGCCTCGTAAAATGGAATTGGTATCAGGCAAAGATCTATTAGTGGGGTCCAGTCTGTGTCTTCTACGGATGAGTATGAAATGAATAATCGGTCTTATAAGGAGAAAGGGTAATGTATGAAGTGCGCGGTCGCTTAATTAATACGTCATCACCATGCTCGCTACCAGGAATGAAGAGTTGCCACATAGCTTTGGAATAACTTCGCAAGGACGCACACACACACACACACTGCCACCCTCTCCACTACATCCACATAGCAAGAGGCTGCCATGCACTTCACCCTTTCGTAGACCATAAATTATTAACAGACAAGAGGAGGAGGAGGAGGTGAAGAAGAGATGGACAGTTGAGAAGAGTGTGAAGAGAGGAGGAGGAAGTGTAAGACGTGATGGAAGAGAAGGAAGACGAGGTAGGAAAGAGAAGAGAAAGAGGAAGATAAAAGTAGGGAAGAAGGAATGCGTCACCATCCACTTCCGCCTTCACAAGGACTGACAAGACATCATGCACACTTAATTCCTCCCTCCTCCACTACGACCTGATAAGAGGCTGACCAGGCAATCTCCTCAATTCCTTCATTATCTTAACTCACGTCTATCATTCTCACGTAGCGGTGGAGGGGGTCAGACCGGCCGCTGGTAGGGTATTGAACATTGATTCCGCCACTGCAAGCACAACTGTGGGTGTTATCTCGTTACCTTTTATCTGGTGTGTTGCTGCCTGGACGTTATCAGGCCGGGAAGGGGTTGATAAGCAGGCTGGGGGGGCGGGATATATCCAAACGCTGGGAGGCACTGGACGTTACTGCCACTAAGGAAACACTACAATGATACTCTTCTTCATCTTCTTTTGACCTGTAACACTTTGCATCGGTTGTCAGGGTCCTCCTTCTCTTGATCATGTCTTCAGCTAATTCACACACTTTGCTTTCATTGGTGTTCCCGTATTAACAGTGAGTCTTGTCTCGTCACCCCCCGCCATCTTTCCCATATTGCTTAATTTCTTAACTCCCTTATCTCTTTTAATTTGGTGTCGCAATTGTTGTTCCGTAATCTCTGAAGTTTTATGGTTTAATTGATAGTCTTTTGGCAGGAGTGTGTTTTCTGTAGCCTATACTTATGTCCGTATCTATGGAGAAATGAGTCCTTTTTTTCACTATGTATATATTTATTTTCAAGTACTTGCAAATAATTCCTCCTCTTGGCTCGTTCATAAGTACATAGTTAACTAAAAGAGGAAGAAAATAGCGGTAACATGTTTTTGTGACCCCGTTGTAGGGGCTGTAAGGTCATGGTCGTCCCGCCCCTTTCAAGATGTCATGGGTCGGCCGCCTTCTTGTTCCCCGCAGCCTAACTAGCCCCATAAAACACTCCAGAAGAAGAAGCCATGTGTCGCACGTGTGTACCCCCCGATGCCGCGAGACTACATGGACATGTGGGGGAAGGCGGCTGGTGGGTGGTGGCTGGCATGGGTGACAGGTGGGTGGTGGCTGGCATGGGTGACAGGTGGATGGTGGCTGGCACGGGTGACAGGTGGGTGGTGGCTGGCATGGGTGACAGGTGGGTGGTGGCTGGCATGGGTGACAGGTGGGTTGTGGCTGGCATGGGTGACAGGCGGATGGTGGCTGGCACAAGGGGCGGGGCAGCTTGTCTTGTACTGTACCTGTGCATGTGTTTAGGGAAGGCAGACTCGGGTGTTGTTGCTGTGCTGTCCTCAGTGATGAATTAAATCTGTCAGGAGTCCGGTCCTCGGCTCAGCTATTATTGTCCCAGTTTACAAGGGGAAGGGGAGGAGAGGGGAGTGTGGGAGCTATAGAGGTATAAGTCTGCTGAGTATACCCGGAGAGGCATATGGAAAAGTCATAATAGAGAGGGTGCAAAGACTTACAGAAGAGAAAATCAGTGAAGAACAAGGAGTCTTCAGGAAGGGAAAGGGATGTGTGGATCAGATATTTGCCTTCAGGATGGTGGTAGAAAAAATATTTGTAAAAGGAAAAAAAAACTATGCTGCCTTCATGGATCTAGAAAAAGCTTATGACAGAGTTGATTGGATGGCATTGTGGGACGTCTTAAAGATTTATGGTGTGGAGGAAAACTGCTTAATGCAATGAAGTCTTTCTATGAGGATGCAGCCGCATGTGTCAAAATTAGTGGAGAAACAAGTGAACATTTTGAGATAAAAGTGGGATTAAGGCAAGGGTGTGTCCTGTCACCTTGGTTGTTCAGTATTTACATGGAAGGTGTTATGAGAGAAATGAAGGGCAAAGTTAGGGAAGTTGGAGTAAAAATGTACGCTGAGGGAAGGAAGTGGGTGCTGAATTCAATCTTATTTGCTGATGACACAGTGCTCATTGCAGGAAATGAAAGTGACCTACAAAATTGGGTCATTGTTTTTGATAGTGTGTAAAAGGAGAAAGTTGAAAGTGAATGTAAACAAAAGTAATGTGATGGTTTGTGAGCGGAGTAGAAGTGAGGTTGTGGATTTTGTATGCCCATATAGAGTGGGAACTGAATGTGAAAAAAAATGCAAAATAATTTTGAATGGTGAAGAAATGGAGGAGGTCAATAAGTTTAAGTACCTTGGATCAGTTATGTGTAAGCATGGTGGTATGGAGGGAGAGATAAGAGAAAGGGGATTGCAAGGAAGAAAGGTGGTTGGGTCTTTGGGACATATCATGAATGGCAGAAGTGTGAGCAATACAGTAATAGTACCAACCCTCACATATGCCAGCAAAACATGGGCCATAAGCCTCCCATCCCTGCCCTCCTGCCCCTTCCTCCTCTGTTATAAGCTCCCCATCCTTGCCCTTCTGCCCCTTCCTCCCCTGCCATAAGCTCCCCACCCCTGTAATATTGCTGGAACTCATCGTAAGGGAGTGGCCAAGGAAGGGAGTGCTTGTCATGCTAGCCAGTAAGTTTGACAGCATAAGGATGTGTTTGTATAGGCAATGATGTTTTTATGTTCCTATGTTGATGTTGATGTTCTTATGTCGATGTTTTTTCTCCCCTTGGCAAGATTTCCCTGAGTGCTCCTCCCCGACGGCAATGTTTGACTGGCTGGGGTCCACCGTTCTTCCCCTTCAGCAGTCATCCCCTTCCTTGGGCAGCCACACTCCCTGCCAGGCCACCCCCTGTCACAGCCCGCCTCCCTCTCCCCCGCCTGCGCCAAGCCCGTGGTATCCTCCGTGCCCGTGCCCTACCCCAGCCAGGCACAGATTGGCTACATGGGCGCACAACAAGTGCCTCAGCTACCCTCCACCTCCCTACAAGTGCCTCAGCTCCCCACAAGGCCCCAAGGTCCCTGGTGGTGCCCCAGTGAGGACCAAGCCCCAGCCCGGCCCCCGCTCGTCCTGGCCTCCAGCTCCAAGCAGGAGAAGGAGGCAGAGAATGCCACCCACAAGAACAAGGGTGTCCTCAACCTACTGTCCTCTGCTGCCGCTGCCTCCTGCCCCCAGGACAACACCACCGCTTCCCAGGGCCTGACGGCACTCCCACATGGCCCCGGCCATGGCAAGGGCCACACCTCAGCGTCCCTGGCCCTCTCCGGCAGGCTGCACCAAGGGGAAGGTGTAGAAAACTCTGCCTCCCGACACCGAGGTGTGCTGAACAGTGCCAGCCCCAAGGGGAGCAGTGCTAGCACCATGCCAGGCCCTGCAGCCCCAGCATGACCATCAGCCCCCCCCCCCCGGGCCCAGGAGGGTGGGGGCGAGGCGGAGCGGTGGCCCAGCATCGCCAAACTGAAGGAGCTGTTTGGGCACAGCAGCCAGGAGCAGAGGCTGCCAGCCGCCAGGCTGAGCCACAGCGCCAGCAGCATGACGGCCCAGCCCACAGCACACTACCAGTGACAGCGGCCACAAGTGCAAGAGCCGCCTCGGGGCCGAGGAGATGCATCATTATGGCATCGAACGAGACGGAAGGCGGAAAGGTAAGGCCACTGTTCCACTCCTCCTCCTCCACTTGTAATATTCTTAATTCCACCTTATTTTTTTTCCTCCACTCAATGGGATTCTTCACTCCACATTCTTCTCCTCATTCCTGATCCACCATTCCACTCTTCCTCCTCTTATTCTTTACTTCACATCCTCCTCCACTTTTGATATTCTTCTCTCCACATCTTCCTCCTCCTTGCTACACTGCCCCACTCATCCACTTATGATATTCTTCTCTCCACATCCTAGTACTCCACTTGGATTATTCTAAATTCCCTTCAGCTTCTTCCTTAACTGTAAAAAATAATGAATGCCAACACTAACCTCCCTCAACCGCTCATTAAGCTGGAGGTGCAGGCTTTGCACCGGGGTTTAGCAACCGCAGTTTCCCTCTTCTCGAGACACCGGAACTACGTTCGACCACCAACGTGAAGCTAACCCAATGTATCGTCCGAGACAGAGGGTGAACGGGAGTCCCCTTAGTTTACGAGTGTTTTGATTTGCAAGCTAAAAACATTAAAAAATGCCTTGGTTTATGAGTGGTGACCTGGTATACAAGCATCCTGTTTGTACGTCTTTTTTTTTATATATTTATGATGACCTCAAGGGTGGGGACATGGGATATATGGAGGCCGTCAGGGTCAGGTGCGTATGTCCCTCCAAGGAGGGACCACAGACCCTTGCCAGGCGACGGCTCATAAAGGGGAAGGGAGGATGCCAACAGACCGACTCTTATCGGCTGACGTCAGCCTAGCCGACCAAGTTGGTCTGTCTACGAGGACTGGCTTGTCTCTTTGTACATGCTGAAGTCATGAGCGTGGGTTCCCTTTGTTCGCCGCAAGATGAAAGTTCTCAAAGCGGAAAACCATGGGAAGATAGCTTCAGTTAGGGCTGCCACCTTGAGCTAAGAAAAATAAGGACCGCAACTTCCCATCCTCCAACACTGAATGAATCCATATTTTAAGGAACAGGTGGCGACCGTAAAATTTATCTGGCCTGCCATGACTGACAGCTGCTGCTGGTGAAGGCAGGAGGAAGGGACGTTACGCCGCATACTGTACACGTATATTAAGGGCGACCTTTCTCTCTCTCTCCAATCCATTAATACAGTTATTCTCCTCAGGTGTGTGTTGATGCTGGGACCAAGAAGAAGAAGAAGAAGAGGAGAAAAAGGAGGAAGATGGTGATAAAGGGAACAGGAAGATCAGAAGAAGAGGAGGAAGAAGAGAAGAATACACACACACACACACATACATATGACAAACACCTTTTTATATATTTTTCATTTTTATTAGTCCATACAACATACATTATATACATATAATACAACATATGCATAACTATATACATTAGATCATAGAGTGAGTGAGTGAGACTCGAGAGGTGAGATAGAGAGGTGCCCCCCCCCCTCTCTCTCTCTCTCTCTCTCTCTCTCTCTCTCTCTCTCTCTCTCTCTCTCTCTCTCTCACCTCACCACAGCTCACAGGACCCCACAGATGTACCTCCCACAGTAAGTTGACAACCACCCACAGACACATACCCCCCCAGCCTCATGAAGGACCCCCTTCTCCCTCCCCCCCTAGCCAACATAGCACCCACATAGCCTTATCAATGTTACTATGTATATGTATGTATGTGTGTTTTTCTATTATTAAAAAGTTAATTTGTAATGTTTGTGTATTCTATTCCTATGAGAGAGAGAGGAAGAGAGGAAAAGGTAAAGAGGGAGAGAGAGAGAGAGGAGGTAAGGGAAGGAGAGAGATGAGAAAAGGAAAAGAAATAATGAAAGAAAGAACAAAGAAATTTACTGATAAAAGAGAGAGAAAGGTATCAGAAGGGAGAGGGAGAGAGGCAAGGTAGTAAAATTGAACAGTAAGTGTCTCAACTAACCTACTAACTAACTATGGGATGACAGAGAGAGAGGAGATATTAAGGCAAGGCAAGATAGTGTCTTAACTAACCTACTAACTAACTATGGGATAACAGAAAGAGATGACCAGAGAGAGAGAGAAAGAGAGAGAGGTAAGGTAAGGCAGGGTAAGGTAAGGTAAGGTAAAGCAAGATAGTGTCTTAACTAACCTACTATGGAATGACAGAAAGAGATGACCAGAGAGAGAGAGAGAAAGAGAGAGAGGTAAGGTAAGGCAAGGTAAGGTAAGGTAAGAAGATACAAACAAAATAAACTGTCAACTGTATGTACATAGCTAACCGTATGAGACTGTATGTTATGTATACTCTATAACAAAAGCAATATTATCTTAACAGAGAGAGAGAGAGAGAGAGATGTAATCAGTATGTAGCAAACTGTATAGGCCTATGTATATGCCTACCTAGTGAGAGGAAGCTGAACTCTATAACAAAGGCAATATTATCTTAACAGAGAGAAAGAAAGCTAGCTCTAAACTGTATAAAACTAACTGTATCTAAACTGTAGGCAAATTGACCTCAACTACACAGTAAACCCTGGATATAACGGACCCACTTATAATGGAATTCGGATATAACGGACAAGATCGGACAGTCAGAAGTCCACCGGGACGGACCAAGAATAGTTTTTGAACCACCCGCTTCTGGTAGCTACAACAACTTAACTATATATACATATACAGTAAACCCTGGATATAATGGACCCACTTATAATGGATTTTGGATATAACGGAGAAGGTCAGAAAAAGTTGGAAAGTTTGGTTTAGTGGGCGCAACATCTGTGGTCATATGCCGAAGAGAGACAGAAGGGGAAGGAATTATTGGAGAAGGGAACAGTTGGGAAGTTTGGTTTAGTGGGCGCAACATCTGTGGTCATATGCCGGAGAGAGACAGAAGGGGAAGGAATTATAGGAGAAGGGAACAGTTGGAAAGTTTGGTTTAGTGGGCGCAACATCTGTGGTCATATGCCGGAGAGAGACAGAAGGGAAGGAATTATAGGAGAAGGGAACAGTTGGGAAGTTTGGTTTAGTGGGTGCAACATCTGTGGTCATATGCCGAAGAGACAGAAGGGAAGGAATTATAGGAGAAGGAACAGTTGGAAAGTTTGGTTTAGTGGGCAACATCTGTGGTCATATGCCGGAGAGACAGAAGGGAAGGAATTATAGGAGAAGGGAACAGTTGGAAAGTTTGGTTTAGTGGGCGCAACATCTGTGGTCATATGCCGGAGAGAGACAGAAGGGGAAGGAATTATAGGAGAAGGGAACAGTTGGGAAGTTTGGTTTAGTGGGTGCAACATCTGTGGTCATATGCCGAAGAGAGACAGAAGGGGAAGGAATTATAGGAGAAGGGAACAGTTGGGAAGTTTGGTTTAGTGGGCGCAACATCTGTGGTCATATGCCGGAGAGAGACAGAAGGGGAAGGAATTATAGGAGAAGGTAAAAGTTGTGAAGTTTGGTTTAGTGGGCGCAACATCTGTGGTCATATGCCGGAGAGAGACAGAAGGGGAAGGAATTATAGGAGAAGGGAACAGTTGGGAAGTTTGGTTTAGTGGGTGCAACATCTGTGGTCATATGCCGGAGAGAGACAGAAGGGGAAGGAATTATAAGAGAAGGGAACAGTTGGAAAGTTTGGTTTAGTGGGCGCAACATCTGTGGTCATATGCCGGAGAGAGACAGAAGGGGAAGGAATTATAGGAGAAGGGAACAGTTGGGAAGTTTGGTTTAGTGGGTGCAACATCTGTGGTCATATGCCGGAGAGAGACAGAAGGGGAAGGAATTATAGGAGAAGGGAACAGTTGGAAAGTTTGGTTTAGTGGGAGCAACATCTGTGGTCATATGCCGGACATAAAAATAAGTCCGTTATATCAAGGGTTTCCTGTATTTGTGTTGAGCGAGTCCATAGCACAGTGGGCCGGGCCAATCAGCAATGCACTGAGTCATACGCCTTCGTCAAATGCACCGTCAAAACTGTATGTAAATCTATGTGAGTGTAACTGTGTGTATCTAACTGTATGTGACTGTAAGATGAACTATATATAAGAACATAAGAACATAAGAACGCAGGAGTCTGCAAGAGGCCGGTAGGCCTGTACGAGGCAGCTCCTTTGACCCTAAGCTCCCGTGTATCTAACCCCACCTAATATCGCTGTCCATGAATTTATCTAGTCTATTTTTGAATGTGACAATTGTATTGGCACTCACCACATGACTGCTAAGCCTATTCCACTCATCCACCACCCTATTAGTAAACCAATTTTTGCCTATGTCCCTGTTGAATCTGAATTTATCCAGTTTAAACCCGTTACTTCGTGTCCTACCCGGTTCTCTTACCAACAAAACCTTATGAATGTCTCCCTTATTAAAGCCCTTCATCCATTTATAAACCTCGATCATGTCTCCACGCACCCTTCGCCTTTCTAGAGAATGCAAGTTTAACTGTTTGAGTCTTTCCTCGTATGGCAAGTTTCTCGACCCCTGAATCATCTTAGTCATCCTCCTCTGCACCGATTCTAACATTTTGATATCCATTCTATAGTAGGGTGACCAGAACTGAACCGCATAGTCAAGATGAGGTCTAACTAATGCTAAATATAGTTTGAGGAAGACTTGGGGCTTCTGTTGCTTACGCCCTTGAAATAAATCCCAGTACCCTATTAGCTCGATTTCTAGCTTGAATGCATTGTGCCCTTGGACGGAGATCAGAGCTCACTAAGACCCCTAAATCCCTCTCGCAACCAGACCTACTTATGAGAGTGTCATTTAAGCAATAGTTATGTGAGGGGTTGTTCCTACCTACACTCAGAATACTGCACTTCCCTACACTGAACTCCATCTGCCATTTATCCGCCCAGTCATATAATCTGTTGAGTTCACCTTGGAGAATACTAGCGTCTGATCCGACTCAATTACTCTACGATCTTGGTATCATCTGCAAATTTACTAACATCACTACTAATTCCTGTGTCTAAGTCATTGATATAAATAATAAACAAAAGTGGACCTAATACCGAACCTTGTGGGACCCCACTCGTAACACATCCCCAGTCAGATCTTTTACCATTGATTTGCACTCTTTGCTTCCTATTGCTAAGCCACGCCTTGACCCAGTTCAAAACTTTACCCTCTACTCCGTGAGCCTGTAATTTAAGCAACAGTCGTTGGTGAGGAACTTTGTCAAACGCTTTACTAAAATCAAGATAGATTACATCATAATTTTCATCTCTGTCAACCGCCCCAAATACTTTATTGTAGAAGGACAAGAGATTGGTGAGGCATGACCTACCTTTTGTGAACCCATGCTGCGAGTCGTGAATTAAGCCCTTCTCTTTCCTTCCCTTCCCTTCCCTTCTCTTTCCTCTCCCTTCCCTTCCCTTCCTTTCCTTCTCTTTCCTCTCTCTTTCTTTCCTTCCTTCCCTTTCCTTTCCTTCCTTCCCTTCCCTTTCCTTTCCTTTCCTCCTTTCCTTCCTTCCCTATCCTTTCCTATCCCTTCCCTTCCCTTTCCAATAACATAAGTGACTGGTTGACTGGACTGCTCTTTCATAATGTGACCTTCTTGACCTCTTGCGACCTTTCCTTGGACTGGGGTGACTGGTTCTTGGGGCTTCCGAGATGGACTTCCTTCCTTTCTTCCTTCCTTCTTCAGAGCTGTGGATAAAAATGGTTATTAATATATTTTAATTATTATTATTATTATTATTTTTATTCTTTCTTTTTCTCTTTCATTCTCTCTCTCTCTCCTTATTCCTCTTTCATCTTCCTTCTCTCCTCCCCCTTCTTTTATCTCTCTCCTTGTTATCTCTTTCTCTCTCCCCTCCTCTCTCTCATGATGTAGGCTTAACACAGCTAAGCCAGATTCAGCACAGCACTGTCTTTGCCCCAGGCTGTGGACGCTGCGCTTGTGGTTGATCAGCACCTCGGCACAGCATGAAAGAACGCCCTCAGCACTACACAGTACACAATGAATCACACACACAGCCTCATAGGAACATAGACAGAAAATCATAAAATGGAGGACCTTCACACACCACACACCATATCCCATTTGCTCAAGGAGGGACGGTAACCACTCCTTGTCAGCTGAAAAATCTTGGCATGAACGGAGTTTGAACCTCAGCCATCTCAGGGCAGAGACTTAATCCACTGAGCTATAGGAGTGGAGTGTGTGTGTGTGTGTGTGTGTGTGTAAAAGACAGAGAGGGAAAGAGAGAGAGAGGGGACAATAATACTGTAGAAAGAGAAAAGAGAGAGGAGAGAGAACAGAAGGGAAGAGAGAAAGAAGAAGGAGAGAGAAGAGGAAAAAGAAAATAACCATGATGAGAGAGAGAGAGAGAGAGAGAGAGAGAGAGAGAGAGAGAGAGAGAGAGAGAGAGAGAGAGAGAGAGAGAAGGAAAGAAGGAAAGGAGAAAAGAAAAGAGAGAGAGAGAGAGAGAGAGAGAGAGAGAGAGAGAGAGAGAGAGAGAGAGAGAGAGAGAGAGAGATTGACTGATTGATAAAATTCTTCCATGGCATTGCAAGTGTAGTCAAATGGCGCTTAGGCTTTTCGGTGGTGGATGCCACCACTGATGAGGACACGCTAACATTAGCGGCCAGAGGAGGCTTTTGTAAACATTATCCCCTATTTTCAAGAGTAAAAAAAAAAAGTCCTTGAATTGGATTTTCAAAGCATTTCCATGACTGTTGAAGGTTTGTAGAAAAGATATATGAAGAGATACTGATGTTTCATAAAATAGATACTGGCACGGACCTAATACGAATCTTAACCAACATTAGCCCCAAACTAGTTAATGGCACCCAACATGACCCTCTTCCAGCATGACCTCACCCAAAATGACATCCCCCAACATGACGACCCAACATGACCCTCTCCCAGCATGGCCTCAGCCAAAATGACATTCCCCAACATGACCCACACCAACATGACCTCAGCCAAAATGACATCCCCCAACATGACCCACACCAACATGACCCTCTCCCAGCATGGCCTCAGCCAAAATGACATCCCCCAACATGACCCACACCAACATGACCCTCTCCCAGCATGGCCTCAGCCAAAATGACATCCCCCAACATGACCCACACCAACATGACCCTCTCCCAGCATGGCCTCAGCCAAAATGACATCCCCCAACATGACCCACACCGACATGACCCTCTCCCAGCATGGCCTCACCCAAAATGACATCCCCCAACATGACCACCCAACACAACCACACCCGACATGACCTCCCCCCAACATGATCTTTCTGACACTCACTCCTTGGGTTCCTGTGGCAAGGGGAGGGTGGTCAGGTCACTGCTCACCCCTGGTCACCCACACCCTGAGTGACTCTTGTTGAAATTTTGACCTCTGACCTCACCGCCAAGTATCACCCTCGGCCATGGACAAGGAAGACGCAATTATGAGAAGCAAGACTCAGCTGATCTTGGTCCTGGTCTTGGCATGTTATCGTACTGACCAGAACATCGTATTTTTGGCCCCTAACTAATGCAAATAACCATCAGCAATGAACGATTCTAATTATGACTATAAATTAAGCTTGCTCTGGGGGTGGGCATAACAGCTTTTGCATCAGTTGTCGTACTTATAACATCGTATTTTCCTGTTTATTTTTACCCCTAACTAATGCAAAAACATCAATAATTAACGATTTTGGTGAGATTTTAACGATAACTATAAATTAAGCTTGTTATGGGGGTGGGAGCAACACTATTTTCATTAAGTACCGCACTCAGAACATATCATACTTTCCTGTTCTTGACCCATAATTAACTAATGCAAAATAACGTCGGTAATGAAGGATTTTAACGATAATGATAAATTTAGCTTGTAATGGGGGTGGGAGCAACACTATTTTCATTAATTACCGCACTCAGAACATATCATACTTTCCTGCTTTTGACCCATAATTAACTAATGCAAAATAACGTCGGTAATGAAGGATTTTAACGATAATGATAAATTTAGCTTGTTATCGGAGTGGGCGTGACAGTCTGTGCCCAGTCTCCCACGGTGCACACAAGGCTTTCGTAGGCATTATGGGCATTTCCAGGGGTAAATGTATGACCCTGGTGGTAGTTTGACCCTTTTTCTGCACCACGAGGAAATTAACACTCATGAGAACCCGATCAATCTCTTTTTTAACCTTTGGAAATACTCGATGTGAGAGGAAGCGTCTATGGGCGAGATTTTAGCGCCCAAGTTCACATTATTTGACAAGGCTTTCGAAGACATTGTGGGCATTTCCAGGGGCAGATTTATGACCCTTCTAGTAGTCTGACCTTTCTTCTGTAACATAAACCTTTGGAAACACTCATGAGAACCCGATCAATCTCCTTTTTAACCTTTGGAAATACTCGATATGAGAGGAAGCGTCTATGGGCGAGATTTTAGCGCCCAAGTTCACATTATTTGACAAGGCTTTCGAAGACATTGTGGGCATTTCCAGGGGCAGATTTATGACCCTTCTAGTAGTCTGACCTTTCTTCTGTAATATAAACCTTTGGAAACACTCATGAGAACCCGATCAATCTCCTTCTTGACCTTTGGAAATAGTTGATGTGGCAGGTGGAGGAGTCTCTCTCTCTCTCTCTCTCTCTCTCTTGGCAGGTATATATGTGTTTAGGTAATTCTTAATTAACTCTGCATATGACAATTAATAACAATTGACACATTACTGAACGCCTGGCGGACTGACTGACAGGTTGGGCAAGTGATGGAATTGTCTAAAATGAGGGAATTTAAATTATAGTTGGCTGACGATTAGAAATGGATCTTATTACCAGTGCAAATTGCTTGCAAGTGTGCGATTGTGAGGAACAGCTGGGATAATTAAAAGAGATCAAAGTTACGAGGGCGATCTAGATAAATATGAAGAAGACCAAGACAGATACACAGCAGAGATAACAGAGACAGAACTAGACAACAATATGAGATTGGGAGAAATTATGACCTGTACGTGAGGTAAAGGACACAGAATAGCTACACAGATCGAGATAACAGAGATATATATAGAAATAAGGCAAGAATTAAGAGATAGAGAGAAATTATAAACTGTGAGGTAAAGACACAGAGATAAGAGAGACATAAGGCAAGAATTATGAGATAGAGAGAAATGATGATCTGTGAGGTAAAGACACAGAGATATATATATAGAAATAAGGCAAGAATTAAGAGATAGAGAGAAATTATAAACTGTGAGGTAAAGACACAGATAAGAGAGACATAAGGCAAGAATTAAGAGATAGAAATTATAAACTGTGAGGTAAAGACACAGAGATAAGAGAGACATAAGGCAAGAATTATGAGATAGAGGGAAATGATGATCTGTGAGGTAAAGACACAGAGATCAGAGAGACAGATAAGGCAGCAGAATTCTGAGATAGAGAGATTAAATGAGGAAGTGAGATAAGGACAGATTAATTAAGCTAGAGAAGTAGAACTTTATATCATGAGGTAGAGAGAAATGAGGAACGGTTGAGTTGAATGAGAATATAAAAAAAATTAACAAAGAAATATGAGGATAAATGAGGAATTAAGAATTGTGAGGTAAATAGATTACGAAAACTAAAGAAACCAGGAACTTATATATAGTCTCCTATACTATGAGTTAAAGCTGGAGGAATAGCTTAGAAGATCATCGAGGATTAAACAGTTACGAGGTACAGATCTATATGCTATAATTATGAGGAACAACTGCGGTAATGCGGTATTTTAAAAAAGTTTGCGGTAGTGCGGTACTTTTTTGTGATGCGGTACTACTGCACTAAGTACCACACTTGCCCACCTCCGCTACTTGCTAGCGATGATGACTCCAGCTCGTGATCAGTAAGTTGGTGAAACACACACACACACACACAGTACACTGGTTACCACGCTCGCCCGTCAACTCCTGGGCGGGGAGTAGAGACGGATGGGCTGCCTTCTTTATTCTGTGCCCCCTGTCCCCCCAGTAGTGAATGGGTAGGGCTATTGGGTGTCAAACAGGGGTTGTGTCCTGCCTCCCGAGTGTGTGTGGGTGTGAGATTTCCGTCATACCCAAAGATCAATTACATCTGAGCTCAGCTCGGTTGGGGAGGGTACTGGCTGGTGATTGCAGGTCTATCACGTGGTCAGACCATGATGAATTGCACACACACACACACACACAAAGTTTTCTCAGTGATTACACACAATTCAAGGAAATACTTTTATTGCATTTGAACATTAGAATTAGATAAAAACTTACATGGAACTATAAAGTGGCCATAGAGGCTCGCATGTTTGATTACTCTATATACATATGGGAGAGAAGTGGTGTACGTACAGATGGAGCATTGGGTTACTCATTTCAGTACTGGAGGTATGGCGAATGCAAATGCTTCCCTGGAGATGTATATTATGCCTCAGCAGCAGCTGCACTGACACCTACTTGAGGAACTGGGGCTGAAGATCCGGACAATGAAACCTTTACACCAAACCTTCAATGGCAATGAAGTGATTGCCTTTACGGTGGCATTACACTGTGGTGGCTCAACCCTCCTGATTAGGTAACATAACGTAGCGAGTTGTAACCGTGACTGCCTCGTGCACTGTGTCAGCATGGTGCCAGCACAGCATCAGATATGAAAATACTGGAAGATTTCAATGAACTAGTGTCATCCACAAGAAGGTTCACGTGCCAGTGCCCTAAACCTGAAGTGATTATACTAAGTTACATAAAGCACAAAGTTGAAGTCGTACAAACAAGTGTGTACTTGAGGCAAACAAGTGCAACATGGCAGCGAGAGCACGGCGGCCGCCCGCACTGAGTGAGCAAGGTCTCGTGAGGATGAAAGGCAGGCAGTGGCAACAGCAACAGTGAAACACAACTTAACCTGTGGAACTTGTACTCTGCTGCAACTCAACAACAATAACTCTCAGGACTTGATTGAGCCATGTCAACAGTAAATATCTACTAATATAATAACCTAAGTTCAAACATATTTTCCAATCAGTGTTACCATGATATAAGTATGCATTCAATATATTGTGCTTGAAAATAGACATTTGATTACTTTTTTACGTACTGACCTATACGTTACAAAACTGACAAGACTGACAGGGATGGTTGGGAAGCAGCATGGCACCGGGGCAGGGTAGGCAGGGTGGTGAAAGGGCAGGCTGCTTCATGGGTACCAGGGATTCTAGACCTTTGTTTTTCATGATGGACATTGTAAGGGATTAACTTAAGACAAGGTGTGTTAGGTAGGGGAGGCGTGATGAGAAAAGGGGAAGGGATGGAGAGAGGCTGGGAAATATAGGAAGGTAGTGATGAAGATGTTGGAGAAATGGCTGTTGAGCACGAGGACTCAGATAGGAAACAAGAGTGCCATGCCAAGGTGGATCAGGTCAGAGCCTATGCCCTTGCTGATCAGTCTAATCCATCACAAGTTTTGGTGATAACTAACATGTCGTCACCTTGGTAAACAAACCGCCTTAGTCATTATTTTCTACTTTTCAGGAAATCAGAAAAGAACTGTCATTATCTCATTTGGCTTAAGATTTAGGCAGAAACGAAAAGGCCAATTCTAGAACACTCGAACCCTGAATGATGAAGGCGACTATACAAAAATGGCTGTCACATGATGAAAAATTGTTGTAGACAAAAACCTGTAAATCGATGAAAAATGATTTAGACGATTATTTTATGAGGGTGACGATATGAAGAGTACTTATAGACATATCTTCATGTTACAAAATACCTGCAGACATATCTTCACAATTCTTTAACTTCACCTTTTACATGCATTCCTGCTAACTATTGTGACTTTTAGACTGATGCAGAAAGGAACAGTTCCTCTTAACCCGGTAGCAGCGGGGATCACGTTTCTTAATGGTCCCTCGAAGCGAGAAAAATGAGAAAAAATCACCCCTCGCACAAACCACTTCATAATATATATCAAAGCATTTGTGATCGGTTTATGTATCATCTAGTTTGGGGGGGTTAAATCATGGCACAAATTTGGCCCGTCGCTGCTACCAAGTTAAAATGCACTGATACATAATTTCACAGTTCACAGAGCACTCTTGATTACACATGTGGAGAATAATGAAACCTGATATGTTGATTGTTTTAAATTAGGTGTTGCACTCTTCATCATAGGTTTCTGGTGACAGTTACCAAGCTTTTAAATATTATTGATTATCGCCATTACCATCATGATTCATCCTATTTCCCATGATATTCAGGGTAAGGACCTACAGGTTTGAAAATAAGAAAACAGAGCTGTTACTGACACGAGTACAATATGACCACAACAGAAGTTTCATACATATTAGAAAGCCTGACATATGTTCATGCACCAAGTATCATTACGACTCAAAATTGTACACTGACAATAATGTGGTACTAATTCCTCTGGTACATTTTTTTGAACTGTGAAGGATACCTCAAAAGTATAGCTAACAACATCTCCCCACCTCATCCACCACCACACCACTACCCACTACACCATCAAGCACCTCACACACCATAATGGTATCACAGGTCTGAACTCCTCCAGTATTTAACCCAGTAGCAGCAGGGATCATGTTTCTTAACCCTTTCATTGCTAAACGCTTGCAGCAGGCGTATTTGCTGGTGGCACTAAACGCCCGCTGCGACCTCCACCCGCACTCAAATCTCCCGCGTATGAGTGTGTTCCAGCACTGATTCTCACAACACAGGATTGCCAATTGAGTGGATTCTGCACTAAATTTGGTGGAAAATCATATCAGCCCAGCGCGGCAAATCTACGGACGAGTAACTGGTGGATGTTCTTGCCCAATATAGCGGCATTTTTGCATAGCTTCACCGATCACCGACTGATTCTTTGACCAAATAGTTGTAAATATTGCAGTTGGCAATGCTCCCTTGCCAGAAAATGAAGAAAAAAATGTCCACAGTTCCCTCAACATGGCTGATCATCACGCACGCACCGACGTAAGTGTTAACATTCAACACTCCCTGAACGTGCATGTACATTCGCAAGAGAGGCATATATAACCGACTCCTATAGATCTGGACCTCCTCTTTCCAATGGTGTTTTTGGTTTTTAGCTGCGATGAATAGTTTTTGAGATACAGAGATTAAAAGAGACCCCCAATTGGGCTGCCCGACTGCGCCTGAGGGGATAGTCGCATCCACACTGCGCGCAAGTAAAGGGTTAATGGTCCCTCCAAGCGAGAAAAATAAGAAAAATCACCCCTCACACAAACCATTTCATAATATATATCACAGCATTTGTGATCAGATTATGTATCATCTATTTTGGGGGTTTATATCATGGCACAAATTTGGCCCGTCGCTGCTACATGGTAAAGCCACAGATTTGGCCTGTGATCGCTGCTACCAGGTTAATATACACAATGTGGTCATCACAGTTCCACAAAAAGTAAATATATGATGGTTTATTCCACCAAAATCACAGCAAAACAAAATACATATTTCTAACATCAAAACATTCCTTCCCAGCCAATACTGAATTCTGGAATGGTCTCATTAGCTCTTCAGTCAATAAACGAGGCTCCTCCCAGCTGCCCTAGTGACCTGGACTCACTGACTAATGGGGAGCATATGCCAGGAGATGCGTCGCTTCATGTCGCTCCATGCAGCTGCCCTTCCCATTCTAGCCCCTTCCAAGGATCAGTCGACTTGCCCCAGCTATGGGTTATGTGGGCATCCCTTTGGTCTCTCACTCAGGATTGTCTCGTACAGGAACAACCCTGTGAGTGGGATCAACGTCCAGGAGGGCATGTCCATATAGCTGGAGCTGGTGTTCAAGGACTAAGCTGGTAGTGAGAAGAGAAGATGGCACCACTATAAACACTTGCCTGCGCCATGACGGGCTGGGGCGGACTACCATCTAGGCCCCTCAAGCAAGCCTACCGGTACAATAGGCGTTCACGTAGGAAAAAAAAAGGAAAAAAGCAGCCCTTCATTCTGTTTGACAAGCCAGGGGTAATACGTCAGGAGGCCCGGCCTGAAGCACACATTGACCTGCTGCTTCCAACACCATGTCCACAACACCCTCCTATGTACATTTTTACATGAAACATAAAATTATGAATCTTAATTGTATTTAGTGGATTTTGTTAATACTGTGAAAAATATAATTATTTTTCTTTAGTTATTTTAATGGGATGCATGGAAAAATGACTTACTATGTCACATCTAACGTAGTCTATAAATAGCGTCTTCCATTTAGCGTAACCTGTTTTTGGGTCGTGATCTGTAGTCCCTTATAGAGTCCCGACTATCTAAGATTTGGACGCCATTGTTGGGCCTGTTTTCGCCGTGCTTTTCAAACGCTAGCACATGCTCTCGTGGTGAAAACAGGACCAATAATGGCGTCCAAATCTTAGGTTGTCGGGACTCTATCTGTCAAGGGACTCTACAGATCACGACCCAGAAATGGGTTACGCTAAATGGAAGAGGCTAAAAGTGTGATCTATTCTGTACTTCATTCACGAACATCAGTGACTGGAAAATTCACTTACACTGTATAGCCTATCCTGTACAGTCTTTGATTATTTCTTATCTACATTCTATATACAATGATTATCTAGAATTCTCCTCTACAGGATTTAACTTTACACACAAAAAAGCTTTTGAAGTATCTTTATAGTAATGCATAGTTTGATATTGCAAGAGAGTCTGTTGATCATGCTATATTAATACATAAGCTGTATACTTCACTTATATTTAATTATGACTACAAGTGACACATGACTCGGGCATCTGTGACACCCAGACACTCCCTCTACTCCTCCTCCACCACCACTGCTGACACTGCTGCCGTCACTACCAAGCAAAAGTAGCTGCCACAGTCCTTGAGAGCAGGAGGACACAATAGGCTTGAGTGTGTGTGTGTGTGTGTGTGTGTGTGTGTGTGTGTGTGTGTGTGTGTGTGTGTGTGTGTGTGTGTGTGAGGAAAAAGAAAGATTCCATTTTACACAAACAAATGTACAGTCACTGATTTAATTTGTTTAAATATACTATTTACCTCTTATTTACAAAAAAAAGAAAATATATAAAAATAGTTTGTGTATAAGCACACTGAAATAAAGCGGGACTCCAACAATACAAGATAAACGGAATCCACGCAAATGAAGAGAATCTCCAAACTAATCGTGAATTTAACATCAGCAGATCACTGAACCAAAGTATTCAAATATATAAATGGATACCATTAAAAGTTGTACAGTCTTCCTTAATACAAAGTGTATGTTGTTTATTAGATTAAACATTCCTGAAGTATAGGCTACATATCTATATTTTAATTTTTAAATCACAAAGACTGGTCATAAATCCAAGCAGGATCTTCACGAGTCTCCTAGAAGCTCTGAGTTACACGATCTCGGGTGACGACAAAGACAAATTAGGAGGAACTGGGGCAGCCGTCAGTCTAGAAAGTTGGACAGAGTCTGAGCACAGGTTGCCTTGACCCATGACCATTCCCTTCACCACTCAAAGAGTGCACAAGAACACTGGCCAAGGCTCTGTCCATGCATGATGGTAAACATGACAGCTGCCACAGTGCGTGTCACTTGATAACCCAATAACATTCATTGTAAAGCACTTGAGGGACATAATTTCTATTCCAACAGAATAAAAAATGTAGAGAACATGGCAGTTTATGTGACTATTGATTGATAAAGAAATAGTCAATGTGGTATTAATTAAGAAAATATTTCAAAGGACAATTCATAACTTTCCCATAGTAATTTGGTGTATGGAATGTTACATTTCAATGTGATTTTAAATACTGTACTATAAGTCTTGTTTCCCATATGCCCATATGTGCAAATGCCATTTCAAACAGAAGATAGTTCCTTTGTGTATATTTGGAAAATTTTTGAACAAAACATCACCAAAAAACAATGACACATAATGTAAAAATATGATCACAATGTTGTGTTTGCTGCGAGGGGAAACACACGCAGCACAGCTGGGCGGTGGTGCCTGCAGGGAGGAGCCTCACCAGGCCTGGCCAAGCCACTCACAGCCCCAGCACCACCATGATCACCAGCCCTCCAAAATATGCACAAAGCTTCGTCAAAACCTCGTCTTTACTAATAGCGGAAATTCTTAAAAGTATATTTTCCTACTTAAATTTCTATATGGCATTCAGAGTTGAGCCAAGAGAAGACAGCTGTATGACTGTATATTTTAAGAAATGCTTATCTCCTAAATGAAAACATTCTTATAAATATGAATGTATCAACAGATGGAATAGGAATGAGCATGCTGAAAAATTATTATTTATATGATAGAAAATTCAGTTTACTCTCCATGCAATACACAAACACACTTGTGAGCCCAAAATCTGAAGGGGATCCTGATTACAGTATTTGTACAGCTTTGTTGTAGTTACACCCTAAATATAATCAGAGGTTGTCAGATGAAGATCACTAGTGAGCCTCCCGTCTTCCCTCACCTCTCCTTCCTTACCAGGCCGACCCTTATCCGCACCGACATGTTCATTACTCTTATTAGTGTCGGCACTGTCATTACCCTTAGCAGTGTTGACACAGCCACTGCCTCGCCACCTCTCAGGAAGACCACTACTCAACCTGCATCACAATTGTATCGGCCTTGGCTTCTTTTTGAAGTTGTGAAGTGGCGTGGGTGTGGGTGAGCCATCCTTGGGGGTGCCGACAGGGGAGGAGGTGGAGGAGGCGTACTGTCCCTGGCAGCGCTTGATGAGAGGGATGAAGTTGAGGATGAGCCCGCAGAACACAATGAAAAGACCCGACACCACAAAGGGCATCACGTAGTCACCAGTCGTGTCTGCGATGAACCCTGTAGAAAAAAACAGACTTCATTGTGTCAACTCTTTACAGGCTCCACTTAACATGGCCCTCCAAGAAACGCCATGCACTTCATGAAGGTTTTGTGAAACTGTGTGAGGACAGATAATTGTTTTGAATATGTCTTCCAAATACAAGTAAGAAAATAATAAACAGAAGATTTTGAAATTAAAAGCATATAAGATCTGTGTATGGAGTTATCTTTACAGTTCATGACTACACCTAAAACATTGAAGAATATTATATAAAGAATTGTACATCTACTAAGCAAAATCTATTCTTTTTTTTTTCTTTTTTTTTTAATGTTCTGTCTATGGCACCGAGAGGCTTTCTTGATGGGCCCGGCTGGTTGGCCTCAGACAGCTGCGGTGGAGGCAACTGTTTTCTAGTTGTGCAATCTTGCCTGGCTCATGCTGTCCCACAGAGCTCATTTTTTATTCTCTTAGAAAATTAATCTTAGGTTTGTGTTGAAAGGCGGTCTTCAGGACGGCATGTTAGTAGTCTTAGGCCATTCGGTGATAACTGAAAATTGTCAGCTTCTAGCAGCAGGTGGGACTCTAAATCAAGTACTCAGCCACCTTCTCCCCATTCATTAAACTTACATGCAAAGCTTTTACAATTACAGCGTGCATTTATTCATCATAAGGGAAAATAAGGACATTAAACAAAGGAGGAAGAAGAATTTGTGCACTCATTCACACACACACACACACACACACACACACACACACACACACACCGCTCCATAACTCGGTGATTAAAAGCTCTGCACTGCCAGGCTTAGTGGCCTGACAGGCTGAGGTTCAAGCCCCGCTCAGGCCGTGATTTTTCCGCTGACAAGATGTATAATTATAGTGTCTTAACCCACCTGATGGACGAGCCTCCCATACCTCACGATTCCAACTAATGATCAGGGTATGATGAATCTCACACACACACACACACACACACTCACACTCCCGTGGCGCAACTGGTTAGAACACTGCGCTGCCAAGCTTCACAGAACGGCGGTTTGAGCCCACTCAGGCCGGATTCTTTCCGTTGATTAGGAGTGGTTACTGTCCCCCCTTGAGCAAGGGGGATAGGGGGTGTGGTGTGTGAGTTCCTGGCAGTACCCAGAGATCGACGATAAAGAGCATTTGCTCATGTTGGGAGGGAACCTGATGACTCACAGACCCAGACAAGGACTCCCAAGGCATTGAGCCACAGTGATCCCTTTAGCTTGATGCTTAAGTGTCAACCTCCTGGGCTTAATGTTTGGAAACAGGACCCATTCTCCTGAATAAATCAATTTCTCATGCATGTTCATAACACTGAGATGTCATGCATAACGATGGGAAGGGAGTCCCATCACGTAATGATTTAGACATAGTGATTAGTAGTAAAATATCAAAATTTGCAGATGACACCAAGAAAGCTGGCAGAGTACAGAGTGCTCAGGATAATTATAGGGTACAACGGGATTTGGATAGGTTGGTAGCATGGGCAGATAGGCGGCAGATGGAATTTAACTCACAAAAGTTACAAACCATTTTCCCGGGAAAATACTTTTTACTGAAATTACTGTGAACATTTTCCCAATGCTGCCACTCTTGCTGTACTGTAATCACACACATACATGAAGCATTTTACAGTAATATACTGTATAAAAAAAAGTTAATAGTTCAGATATGGCAACCCAAAAGAACAAATTTCTGTACACTGACATCAATATGCTTCGGATGTATCTACTGAAAAACTTAGATGAAATTCTACACCTTAAGGCTATACATAGGGCCAATATAGATGATACTTCGCTCTCTCCAATTCAACTACTTAATAGGCTCACAAGGTTAAAACTGCAAAATTTGTTTCCAAATACATGCATAGCCTTGCAAATATTTTTGACCTTGCCAGTAACAGTTGCTTCAGCAGAAAGATCTTTCAGCAAACTGACGTTGATTAAGAATCACTTAAGAAGTACAATGGGCCAGGAGAGGTTCTCAGCTTTAAGTCTTTTGAGCACTAAAAGTGACTTTGACGCAAGATTGATTATGATGATGTCATTGACTGCTTTGCTGCCAAGAAAGCAAGGAAGGGAGAATTTCTGAAATATTACTAGTAAGTTGCCTTAAACTGATCATATATAACACATAGAACTAGAAGTGTTAGTTTAAATTGGCCTAATCTGCTTATATCTCCAGACAGCAGCCAAAACACCAGGCACCTGGCACTTACCTACGAGAGGTGGACCAATGAGGTTGGCCACGCCCTGGATGAGCAGCAGCAGCCCGTACGCCTTGCTGAACGCCTCCAGACTCACCAACTCCACCACAATCACTGAGGTTAAGGCGTAATTGGCCGATATAAAAACACCAAAGACAGCCGCTGCCACTGCTATGAGCCAGTAGTTTGTGATGAAGGGCATGACCAGCACACTGAGGCCACACACTACCATGGAGATGTTGTAGATCAGTATTGGAGAGGACCATGGCCGGTCACCTACGTACCCCATCACCACCTGTGGAGGAGAGGTGTGAAGGAGCCGCTGCCACAAATAACAATGGCACATCAATCTCAACAGGAATACATTCAGTGACTGAGCCCTGCTATAGTACTATTAGTATCTTCATGGTAAATATACAGAATCAAGCAGCTTTTTCTCCATTTTATAATCAACTGAAAACTCAGAAAAGAAATAGTAGCTTGAGTAAGAAGCATTTTTGAAAGTTGAAGCAGGACCATGTGTTAGATCAGCAATCATCTGTGTATTGAGGCTTACTACCTGCAGGTCATCAACACCAGCATTGACTATGTGTGCTTGTGGCACACTTAGAAGAAATGTGCCCAAAGGTCAATCCTATTCATCATCTGCTTCTATTTATAAGAAGCACGCTGAGTAGTGGTTGCCAACATAAGCTTCAGATTTGGTTGTGCTCATATCTACTCAAAATGATAAATGTGCATGTGTAGACACATCCATACAGAATACTCTGGGTGAGTAGGGCAGTACACACACACACACACACACACACACACACACACACACACACACACACACACACACACACACGGCAACATATAAGATGGGTGAGATAGATATAGATGCAGTAAACAATGAAAGGGACCTTGGAGTGATTGTTCAAGTTCTGGCCCTGTAAACCACAAATAAAAGATAACAAACAAACAAACAAACAAACAAACAAACAAACAAACAAACACACACACACATACACAAAAAAGTTGCTTTTTAGTATCTGGATGAGGAAATGATGAAGAAACCGATTGATTTTGACAGTGATATGTCCAAGGCTGGAATATGCAGCAATAGTATGGTCACCGAGTACAAAGTCAAATATAAGGAAAGTAGAGAGGATTCAGAGGGCAGCCGTAGAGCAACGCAGTTCTTATGGCGTTCTGCATACCACTGCTGGTCCGTGAAACATGCGAGGCAGGATGGGGAGGCGATGGCTGAGTAGTCAGCATGTGGGCGCTGCGTCCAGGAGGTCGCGGGTTCGCAACCCGCCTGCCACCACAAGCTGGGATTTTTCAGTCACTTCCGAGTGGTCTAAGACTACCCACATACTGTCCTGAAGACCACCTATCAACCCAGACTCTAAATTCTCTCTCTAAAGGAGAGGATCAAAGATGAGCTCTGGGGGGCAGCATGAGCCAAGCAATGTGTCGCCACAATAAACACTTACCTGCGCCCCAATGGGCTGGGGACTACCATCAGGCCCCACCAAGAAACCCTACCGGCACCATCGAGGAAATGTAAGAAAAAAAAAATAGTTCAGGACTAAGATATTTAACGTACAAAAAGAGACTGAAACGGTTGAACTTCCTGACACTGGAACATATGAGGGAGAGAGGAGATCTGATTGTGGTGTATAGGGTGCTGAATGGGATTGAGAAAGTGGGAAAGAAAGATATAACAACATGGGACTCAAGAGATCATGAAAGGAGATATTAAGTAAAACAGTTTTCCACAAAGAGTAGTGGAGGCCTGGAGCGGCCTAGAAAAAGATGTGGTCCACACAATGACAATTTATGAATTCAAGGCCTAGTTGAATTATAATAGATAATAGAGATGGGTCAGTACAAGCATAGCTCCTTTCCTGTAGGCTATACCACAACTAGGTAAGTATACACACACACACACACACACACACACCATTCCAAAACAGTTCAGGATGCCGATGACGGATATAAGGTTGGCACTGTCGTCGGCTGACACGCCCACACCCTGTGCGTAGTCCGTCAGGTACATGTACACAGTGTCATAGAAGACATACAGCACAAAGTTGGACATTGCAAACACCAGGTACGAGGTATCCATGCAGTAGGTGACGTCCACACAGGCCGTGAGCATTTCACCCATATCGTCCAGGTATGTCCAGTCAGCCTGTGGATACACCAGCCATTAGTACACCCCACACCAGTCATCAGTACACCCCACACCAGCCATCAGTACACCCCACACCAGCCATCAGTACACCCCACACCAGCCATCAGTACACCCCACACCAGCCATCAGTACCACACACACCAGCCATCAGTACACCCCACACCAGCCATCAGTACACCCCACACCAGCCAGTACCACACACACCAGCCATCAGCAGAGCCATGCAACAATAACAACATCTTACCTGATCTGTACACTACCTCTGGGGCATGGTTATGCCTACAGGTAATGGAACATTCAGCGTCTAAGGCGCGTGCTAAGTTTTTTGGTTTTATTGAGGAAAAAAGGTGCGTCTTCGATACCGGTGAATACGGTAATTTCTTGCGTGCCCCATGAAGTGGTATTAATTTAATTCAAGAAACTAAAGAAGTAACAGAGAATGTAAAATAATAAGTGTGATATCTGTCACTGGGGTATGACCTACAAGTACTTCTGGGCTTGTAGTTTTTCAGAACAACAGTATAACTCTATGGATTTTGCTCGATCATTCAAAGGTGAGTTCGTTTCTGCTGTTCAGGGAAAGAATAAATATCTGCTTCCATAAAAGCAGTACCCGCGATAGTCAATCCCCTAACCATGGGCCTAAAAAAGTTTAAAAATCACAGCTTCCACACGGACATAAACATACAAGGAAAGAATTATGAATTTTCAAGATTGGGCAGTCTCAGCAAAATAAAACATTAATTCATATTTATTAAAAAATCCTATAAAAAAGATTGAATAACTAAATAGAAAAAGTTCTGAGACTATGTAACAGATGGCCACAACACAGCACGGCTCCTCACCTCATCCTGTGCTTTGGCGATGGTGATGATGGAGTTGCGGTAGATGTCTGGGCAGGAGGAGGCCCGCAGGCGGTAGCGCTGAATATTGAGCATAGCCCCGCGGTATGTCATGGACTGCCTGCAATGCCACGACAAGGTTTACTCTTTTATGCTGTGCCTAGCCTGCAAACCTGTATGGCCCTTCTCACTGGTCACTCATTCCCTAAAGTATGTCAAATCTAACTACAAGCATCTCACACACACACACACACACACACACGGAACGGCTGGCCGTCTCGAGAGAGAGACCCGCAGCAGACCAAGAGGTGAATTACACATACATTTTAACCCATATTGCTGCATATCGCTAAACAAACTTTGTCATTATTGTTATTATCATTATTATTATTATTATTATTATTATTATTACTATTATTGTTGTTATTATAATTATTACATACCTGTTGATCCTCATGTTCCGGAGGGGCGCGGCGGGAGGTGGGGGGGAGCTGGCGCCCATGCAGCCCGAGGATATCCTCCGTGCGCCGGGCTGCCGCGGACCCTTGAGGGGACGAGTCCCTCCTAGCATCGCCGACAGCTCCTGCGGGTCTTCGTTCTCCTCCTCATTGTCGGCCTCGTCACCATCATCCTCCAAGGAAATGCCCAACTGAATGTCGAGCTAGAGAGGATGAAGAAGAGGAGGAGGGGGAAGGAGAGGAGTAGGAGGAAGGGGAGGAGGGGGAAGAGGAGAAGGGGGAACTCTTGTTAATTATCTGTAGGTAGTATTGTAATCTTTCGACCTAGATAAAAGAAATCTGGGAGTAATTAAAACAATGCACTGCGAACGTCAGAAGTTGGCGCTTAGCAGCATTTTATCTAATGTTATGTAACTCCTGTTGGGGTGAACGTCTGGACTTGCTTTAAAGCCTAAAAGGGTATAACTTACATGGGGCGAGCTTTTGAAGAATCATTCTGTAGTGCAGTGAGTGGTAGCACGGTCGCCTCACAAACCAGAGGTCCCGGGTTCGAATCCTGGGTGGAGTGGAGACAGATAGGCAGTCCCTTTAATCCAAGGCCCCCGTGAACCGTGCAGTGAATGGGTACCAGGTGTCAGCAGCGGGTTATGTCCCGTCTCCCGGGTGTGTGTGGGTGTTAGGTTTCAGCCTCACCCAGATAGACGTCCCTTGTAAGTTTCATATTCCTTCGGGAGCGCGTGCGCACACACACACACGCACACACCTGGCCCGGTAGCTCAGTGGACAGCGTCTGCCTCACAACCAGAAGGACCGGGGTTCGATTCCCCGGCCGGGTGAAGAAAAGTTGGGTTTATCTTTCACGTGTAGGCCCTGTTCACCTAGCAGTGAGTAGGTACGCGACGTCAGGCAAGGAGTTGTGACCTCGTTGTCGCAGTGTGTTGTGTGTGAGTGGTCTCAGTCCTACCCGAAGATCGGTACTATGAGCTCTGTGCTCTTCCGTTGGGGACCGCCTGGCTGTCTCGAGAGAGACCCGCAGCAGACCAAGAGGTGAATTACGCTTGACCTTACCTTCTTCTCGTGTCGGGTGTTGCAGGGATCGGCGGGCGGCGGCACGGAACCGGGCGTGGTGTCGTCGGTGTCTGATGGGTGACACTTCGGTGCTTCAGGCGGTGACGTCCTGGTGTCGAGGATGCATCCCCCTGAGGAGCCGATGCTGGTGATGGTGGTGGATGCGTAGTCAGACGTCCCCTTTTGAGTTGTCGACTTCTGAGCCTTCTCCCCCTGCGGCAACACCTGCTCCAGGGTGCTCGAGAGGGAGTGGGACAGCAGGTGTGGGTACATCTGGGACACCACCTCGTAGGCGTTAGTACGGGAGGACAGGCAGGGCAAGACATCAGGCGGCAGCGTTTGGGAGCGGCTGAGGAAGGTTGGCAGCAGCACCATCGAAGCCGAACCGCGCAGTGTGTCGGCGGGGTGTTCCTCGGGGGAGAGCAATGCCGCCACGTCCCCGGACTGCACCAGCCGCCGCAGCTCGTCCAGCGAGGGCAACGCCAGGTGGCCTCCGCGTCCCCCTACCGTCTCAGAAGATTGGGAGGTGGAGCCCCGGTGGCTGCTGGGGGCCGGAGTGGAGCGGGTGTGGCGGTGATTGGAGGAGGAGTCACGCGGCGTCCACTCAAGGTCCCGCATGAGGGCGCCGCACACCACCATGTTGAGCAGCACTCCCGCCAGCAAGATGAAGGACAGCCGCCAGCCCCAGTTGTCCATTAGGTACTGGATTAGCGGCGCGAACAGGAAGGTGCCGATGCCGCTCCCTGCCACCGCGATGCCCGTGGCCAGAGAACGCTTCTTCTCGAAGTAAAATGCAACAATAACGATGGCGGCCACGTAGCACACCGCCAGCCCGAGGCCCGTGATCACACCCACCGTCAGCAGCAGCAGAGGAATCGTATTGACGAAGGCACTGATGAAGAAGCCGAACGAGGCCACCACCGCCCCAATGATGGTGACCGTCTGGCAGCCGTAGCGGTCGGTGAGGATGGATGCGAGTGGCCCCGCCAGGAGGGGGATAGCCATGAACAGGCTCCCCACCCAAGACGTGAGAGACTTCCCCTCCTGAAAGTAGCTGAGCAGCTCCACAAAGAGCACGCCAAAGGACATAGTGATACCGTCAGCGATGCAGTGCACCATGAAGGACGCGGCCACGATCACCCAGCCCCAACCCCCGTCCGGTGCGCGTCTCTCCAGCTCCGTGGCGCCGGAGTTGCCGGAGCTGCTCGAACTGGAGCCGAGGCTGAGACTGCTAGAGCCGGAGATGTGGCGACCCCGCCACTTCTTAGAAAATGAAAGACTAGAGGCAACGTCCGACGGGGAGGTATCGGGCAGCTTGGTCCAGAGGCGCGGCAGCTGGTCCCCACTGCTTGGGGTGGAGGCCCCGCACGGAAGTTTGCGCAGTGTCACCTGGCCGCCCTGTGTAACCAGCGTGTCGTGCAGCAGCCGCTGTTCTTCCTCCTCGTCGTACGGCGTGTGGAACTGGACGTGCGCTCCGCTGGGTGCCCTCGTGCCCGCCTTGAGGCAGCCGCTGGTGGGCGTACAAGGGCTGCGGCCGCCCAGGTCCTTCATGCTGGGGTCAGGGGAGAGGCCAATGGCCACGCTCAGCCCTGCGGGGACGCTTGAGTCACCGCCGCATGACGCGATGGGGCTCAACTCGCCACAGGTGGAGGCTTTTTTAAACTTATATTCCCTGGATTTAGTGGAAGCCCCGTTGGTGCTGCTGCTGCTGCTGCTGCTACCAGGACTGTTGCCTGAGTCACTCCTGTTACTTATGTCGCTGACCCGTGGAGAGTCAGATGAAGACAGAGACGAGTAATCGGAGCTTGATTGTTTTTGTCGCCTTTGAACTAAGGGTATTTTTGATGTAAGCAAACTGTTGACCTCGAGGAAGCTTTGCCCCACCTGGGACTCCTGATCTTGAGTCTTATTCTCCGCGACAAACACTTGGTCTTTCTTAGCGGCCTCATCTAGACCACGATTTCTCCTGGTCCTGGCCGCCAGCAGGGCACCTTCTTCCCACCCAGGTCCCGTTTGCGTGCTGCCGTCCACCATGCACGGCCTGGGCCAGCTTTCCTCGCCTCCACTCGTCGTCTCGCCGTTACATAGGCTCTCACTAGAGGAGACGATTTTGCCGTAGGCGCCGCAGAGTTTCTCGTCTATACCATTTGGGGCCAGGCCACCAAAATGTCCCGCCAGGCCCCTCTCTGTGTCATCCTGCCCCTCGTAGCTCACCTGCACAACACAGCCGCCCTTGGCAACGGCCACGCTCAGTGCGTCCTTCTGGTGCTGGGGAGAGAAGCCCACACCGCCATGGGCCAGGGTAGGGGCGGCGTGGGAAGGGCTCCTCGCCGCCCCCGCACTGTCTGCCCCGCCGCCATAAGGCGACGACTCGCCATCTTGGTCTGAGTCTCCTGCGCCCCCCGTCTCCGCGGCCCCCTCGCTCATGCCCGCCGCCGGCATCGGCCGACTCACTACGTCCACCGCCGACATGAGGCCTCGGGCTTGACACTCTCGTCAACACAACACAGGCCACGCAGCGACACACAACACTCACTCATCTACTTAATAAAGCACTCGAGGGTCACACTTCGCACACACATAATCTAAGTTTAGTGTTAATAAAGGTTCAACATTTATGTCAGTACTCTCACTAGGGTTCACTTTGTGGCCCCGGGGGGCAGCGGGTAAAGTCCGGGCGGGCCGCGGTGACACTTTGCTGAAGAGGGGCGCGTCGCTGCCGCCGATGGTGTCCCCGGAGCAGGTACAGCAAGGGGCGGCGGGGCGGGGCAAGGGATGAAGAGGGTGCAGAGACGGGGACAGGGTAGAGGGGAGGGAAGGGGTCAGAGCCCAAGGCGCCAGCACCAGGAGCAGCACGCCCTCACATGACCCTGGCCCGGCCATCACACTCCGCCCTGAAACACACAGGTGAATATTACCGGCAGGACAAAACTGATGGCTTCCTATATACCTGCTATCTCTCTCTCTCTCTCTCTCTCTCTCTCTCTCTCTCTCTCTCTCTCTCTCTCTCTCTCTCTCTCTCTCTCTCTCTCTCTCTCTCTCTCTCTCTCTCTCTCTCTCTCTCTCTCTCTCTCTCTCTCTCTCTCTCTCTCTCTCTCTCTCTCTCTCTCTCTCTCTCTCTCTCTCTCTCTCTCTCTCTCTCTCAGGTGTAAGGCATTGGAGACATATTTTTAAACATTTCGTCGCCCAAGTTCATATATTTGACACGTAACTGAATGCTCTATCGGCCACCTCTTCAGATTCTTTACAGGAGCAGCGAGTAGCGGGCTTTTTCATTGTTTCCTTTTTTTGTGTGCCCTTGTGCTGTCTCCTTTGCTGTAAAAAGAAAAAAAAAGGCTTTCGCAGGATTTCTGAGTACATCGAGGGGTACTGTTATAACCCTGGTGGTAGTTTAACGGAGTTTCTTTAACAGTGCTTAATATGGGTCGAATCTCTTTCTTGGCCTTTGGAAATGCTTGATATGGGTCAGAAGCGTGTAACAATACCGACCTTGATCTCGTGGGTGCAGGGTGGGGGAGCGGTAAAGGAACAGGAAGGGTTAGGGTTCTGTGGATGTTTGTTCTAAGGCGATTTGCTTCTATCCGGTAAACAGAAAATCGAGCTGTATACACATGGGCACTCACAGCAACGGCCCTGTGTATGTGTGCCAGCGTTGCCAAATTGTCGTACTCTGAACATTGCATTTATCATTTTTAGGCCGGAAGACTGCCGCAACCACACAAACAACGATAGAACATTAGAGTTAGCGTTAAAACTGTTATTTATTGATGCTTTTTGTGTTTTTTGCTTTAGTTATCGGTCAGAAACTACGACAGTGCAATGCGATGAGTATGATAATCTGGCAACGCTGATGTGTGCTGTGTTCAACTTTTTCATGCCTTTGGATTCAGTAGCCACATGGGATACGCTTTCTTCACTTTACACAGTGAGTACATTTTTTATTTCACATCACTCCGTCTTCGTATTCCAAGGCATCAAACATATGACCTGTATTGTTTGTATTTCCTTGCGTGCCAGTACAAATGTTTTCTATCGACTAGGTTGAAAGTATTCTTCTTTTCCTAAGTAATTTTTCGTCCTTACTGCGCGCGCGCACACACACACACACACACACACACACACACACACACACACACACACACACGGGCCTGCGCACACACACACACACACACACACACACACACACACACACACACACACACACACACACACACACGCACACACACGGGCCCACACACACACACACACACACACACACACACTAAGAGTTATCACAATTTTTACATATGCGATGCGAACAGTGGTATTAATGGAAAAACATTTAAAAATCAACAAAATATACATAAAGTCTGAAAATATAAAATCTGATTTAGTGTGTGTGTGTGTGTGTGTGTGTGTGTGTGTGTGTGTGTACGCAAGCTCTCCGGACTGCGGATTCTACTGTGGTGTGACGTCACGAAGAGAGCACGAGAGAGGAGGAGGGTGAGGAGAAGAGTATTGATTGGCAGGAGGAGGCCAGTGGGTCAGTCTTTCCCGCATCTCCCTCGCGGCCTACCCATTCACGACACACACACACACACACACACACACACACACACACACACACACAGTCCATTATTTACTTTTATTGCTGAAAATATCCTTCTTCCTCCTATTAATCTATATAAATTTATCTACTAATATTTCTACCCTATCTATCTATCTATCTATCTATTTATCTATCTATCAGTCTATCTATCTAAATCTGTATTATCTCTAAATGCTACTCTAAACAAGAGACTGAACATCTAGGCAAAATTATCCTTTATTATATATATATATATATATATATATATATATATATATATATATATATATATATATATATATATATATATATATATATATATATATATATATATATATATATATATATATATATATATATATAGCTACAATAATGTCATAATTCTCAATCATTTTAATCCACGGCAGGTCTATCGCCTTTCCCAACATCCTCCACATCTCTCTGTCTGGTGTTAACGTGCGCCATCCTGTTCCGGCAGACACTAATACCACCTCTCCGTCTGCTGCTCTGCCCGCCCTGACTGCTGCGGTCCCTGAGGCTGCCACTCTGTCACTTTGTTGTCCGTCTGTTATCAGTTCCACGCGCGTTATGACCAACGTGTCCACCGGTCAGAAGAAAAACTTTCAAGATGAGATTCCAAAATCTTTCAAGTTCAAGCAAAATCTTTCAAGGTAGAGAAATATTGAATTTCCTTATGAAATTTAGTAATTCTAGTAATTACAGATACTTTCCAATTCAAAGAATATTCTTGACTTTACCTTAAGTAAAAGAAAACGAGTATTTTGTAAGGTACTCAATAATTTTAATAAATAAATACATTTTTTTTAAATCTGTCTTCTCGTATAATTTTCGGAGGGTTTTCGGGTTCTTTCCAACATTTACCTTGCCGCCCTACATAATATTATGTTACTTGCGTTCCCCACTTGTTACCACAAGAGCATTCTATAAGTTCTCATAACAACTATACAATTTTAGTCAAACAAAAGGACCTGCCAGCTTTGCGACTGCGAGTCTGAGCTCAACAAGACACTCCACGTCCCGTTCTCGTCTGACTTTAGCGTTGACAGACATTCGATCAAAACATTCGATCAGTTTTCCTCGGAGGCGACGTTTCTCAAGAGAGGACATGTTAAGGGTGGAAAGTGTTGATGTGGAAATGTTAGTGGTGGCAGAGGTTGGTTTGGAAGGGGTGAGAAGGGGATTTGGAAGAGGTAGGGTGGGCAGGGGGGTAAGGGTAGGCATGGTAGAGGCGGTGCATGACGGACTGGCAGGGGTGGGACAAAACAGAGATGGTAGAGGTTGGTTTGGAAGGGGTGAGAAGGGGGCGGGAGGGCGGTGATGGTTAGGGTGGATGTTGCGAAGGTGGGAGACAGGAGGTGGCATGGGAGGGACGGAACAGATGCGGTAGAGGTGGGAGAAGACAGAACAGAGGTGGCAGGGGTGGAGGGCAGGGGTGGAGGGGAGACAGGAAGCAGGGGCGGCAAGTGTTTAGCGCGTGAAGCCCATGGACAGGCGACAGGCTTCCTTGACACTCCCACCCGACCTTGTTCACTCACTCACTCACTCACTCACTCACTCACTCACTTTTTGAGCCGATATCACAGTCCAACACAGTGTCTTCGTAGCAGCCCGAACCAAACATAGAATCCCATACAATCCATA
>NC_066576.1:8616501-8631501 GCF_024679095.1 Eriocheir sinensis
CCGTATCAGCTCGATTTTTCAAACCTTTTTCCCGGGTTAGAATGACTGAAAAATCTTATTCGCATATTTCACTTATATAAAGCGTCTCCAGGAGGGATGAAGGCTCGCTAAACTGCTTACTTTATTCCTTATCTTCGCCAAAGTAAATATTAGGACTCCCTTTTGTCTTTCATTCCCATCACTGCAAAAATACGACGAGGATTATGAAAACCTTGACGTTGAAAAGAATTTATAATTCTACATATTCTATTCTTATGCCAACACGATGAAGCACAGAGAAATACTTTAAACGTTTAATTTACATTCTTTGGAGAGAAGTTGACTGCGAGTTGTAGTTTTTAATGGGTAAAGGGAATGGATATGGGCGATTAATGTAGAGTGCTGACACTGAAAAATATAGGACACGTAGTGATGGATATTGAATGGATAAACTGAGGTTCAGAAAGAAGACAGTTGAAAGCCAGTTCACGAATAAGGTGGAGGATGCTGTGGAACGAATTGCAACCAACACATTAAGCAGATACGCAACTGGTGTAAATACGATCGAGTTTTAAATGGAGGGTGGATAAATTTATGGACGATGCGTGAAGTTACTAACACCTCAGTGGTTAGCGCCATGGATGACGTCGGTTTGAATCCCCCCGCTACCACCTTGGATTTTTCAGTCACCGCCGAGTGGCCTAAGACTACCCACATGCTGTCCTGAAAACCACCCATCAACCCGGACTCTAGAGGAAACCGTCCAAGTGAATGAAGAATGAGTTCCGGGGGGCAGCATGAGCCAAGAACAACTTGCACCATTATAAAAATTGCCTGCGCCATGACGGGTGTGGGCCGACTACCTGGCCCCTGAAATAAGCTTACCGGCGCTACATGCGAAGACGTTAAATAATAATAATAATAAAAAAGCGGACATGTGTACATAAGCCGACTGGCCTCTTGAAGGTTTTTTGCGCATCTTGGTGATCTCATTCTTGCAAGCATTGACACGATTCATTAAGTACTGCATCTAATGAAAACAAACAAGTCAAGAAGTCTCACGTACAACAAATTATAATTGCAACAACCTTCTTATTTTTCTTCCTTGAACTTCCTCGTTTGACTCTTTTCCTCAGGAGCAGTAAGTAGCGGGCTTTTTTATTTATTTTTCTTTACGCCCTTGAACTGTCTCCTTAGCTGTAAAAAAATGAATCCCTTCTACTACTATATTCGCGTTTTTCTCGTTGCTCATTATCCTAGTTCCGAATCTTATTCCATTATTTCCCCTCTCTTCTTTTATCTCCAAGGTTCCCGCTGACTCCTCGCTTTTTCTTTGTCCGCATTAAACCTCTCTTTCTATCCCTCACGAGACCACGATCAGGTTTCAGGTCAATTATTTCATGTTCTCTTTTTACGTCAGACCGTAATGAGTGGAGAGGACAAAATCAGGTTCATTCCTCTCTCGTCCTTCCCTCATACTTACCGAGCCTATAGTTTTCCTCTCTGCCCTTCCGCTATAGTGAAACCAAATTGTCGAGTCCGTTTTGGCGTTGGCTCCCGCGGGTCCATTTCTCCCCTCTGCTCTGCCACACAGTCCCAACACCTATTTTTCCTCTCATATGTTACCTATAGCTTACATATGAGAGGAAGAGATAGGTGTTGGGACTGTGTGGCAGAGCAGAGGGGAGGAAAGGACCCGCGGGAGCCTACGCCAGACCGGGCTCGACATATTTGAAAGACTATAAGCTCCCTTTACATCCACCTCTGACCTCCTCTTACCCTTCCCTAACCCTCTATCACAGTTTTTCTGTTTCTCCTTCCCGCCCGTCCCCTCTTGTTTTTCTCTTCTCAAGGAAGGGGAAGGAAAGGGGACGGAGAAAATAAATGAAAGCGAAGAAATTAAATACTGGGAACTTAAGGTTGGTATTCTTAGACGACCCTCTCAAATCAACAATATCCAAAGGCCAAAACGGAGATCAGTCGGGCTCTAATGAGTGTTTTTGTAGGTTCACGGTACAGAAGAAGGGTCAAACTACCACCAGGGTTATTAAACTACCTCTGGAAAGGCCCACAACTCCTATGAAACACTTGTCAAATATGTGCTTGGGCGAGGAGGTGTTTAACGATTCGGCCATAAGTCATTACGTTTACAGGGCAAAAAGAGAGAGAGAGAGAGAGAGAGAGAGAGAGAGAGAGAGAGAGAGAGAGAGAGAGAGAGCTGAGTGACGTCGTTTCCCCCACGTTCAGTCACTTTCACTCAGTCACTTACCCGCTCAATGTAAGTGACGAGGACGACCAGCAGCGGCAGGAAATGAAATCGTTTACGCGGAGGGAAAATGAAATTACACGCGTGGGAGAAAGTGATTGACCGTGGGAGGGAGGCGAGTGGAATGGACGAAATAACACAGGCGGGGAAACGGCAGTGCATGGAAAGGAAAGGAGGAGAGAAGGGAGGAACTATTAGTGTGTTGGTATCCCCGTGCAGTTATTGAGGGAAACGCGACAGGTGATACAAATATATAGAAAAAAACGGCGATAATGAAGAGGAAGAACGAAATGGAACAGGAGGAACAATTGAGAGGGAATTAAAGAGGAAGAGACAGAGAAGAGGAAGGAGGAGGAGGAGGAGGAATGGAGGAAGATAAGTGATGAAGGAACGAAAGAAGAAAGGAGGAAGGAAAAACAGAGGGAGTAGAAGGGAGGGAATAGAAAGAAGGGAAACATGAGAAGGAAGAAGAGGGAGATGAAGAGGGGAGGAGGAGATAAAGAGGAAAGAGGAGAAAGAAAGGAGGAAGGAGGAAGAAGAGAAGAGGAGAGAAGAAAAGGAGGGAAGAGAAGGGAAAAAAGAAAATAGGGGGAGAAGAAAAAGGGAAGAAGGAAGATAAGAAAAGGAAGAGCAAAAGAGGGAAATAGCGGAAACAGAAGAAGACAGAAGTAAGGACGAGAGGAAGGGAAAAACTATCAGTGCAGTTATTGAGGGAAACGCGAGCAACTCTCCTGGCCTTTGAGCCAGCTTATAGACTTGAGTTGCTCGCTCGGCTCCGGCTAGTGCCCCCGACAGCTGGGCAGGGTCTCATGGCCTGTCGCCCAGCCACTCTGCAGGGCTCCTCCATAGCCCATCATGCATGAGAAAATCAAACAACAACAACAACAAGCCGATCGACGCTATAGTTTTCCACGTTTTCCAGCGAGAGGTGTTGAGAGTGCGTGGTGAGGTGCGGGGCAAGGCTAACCCCCCATCGGCCAGTTTTACGTGGAAATTCTACAGCGGTGATCGCAGCCATTGGTGACGATCAAAACAAACAAAATAACTGTGAAAGCGGCCCATTAGTAATAAATCTCTCCTTGTGATTATTGAACAGTATTGCCACCGATTTTGACGATAATATTTGACGATACAGACCAATAATATGATATAATATAATAATAATAATAATAATAATAATAATATAATAGTTTAATGATGTCATCTTCGGACCATACACTAATTACCGGCACTCCTTTTTTCCCGCTTCACACATATTTAAACACTTTTCCTTGTGATTAGTGTACAGTGTTGGGGTCCCTTTAATCGATACTCGCTAAAGCTACAGATCACTAATTAAAGACTTCCTAATTCTTATTATTCAAGAGGATCTTTTTCCCTTAGTCTATCAGTGGTGGTCATCTCAGTCATATATTGTTTTATTTTTTATTTTTCATACCAAAAAAAACGTGCTCTGCAATATATGTTTATTTACCTCTGTTTATTTGTTAATCAAGGAAGTTATATAGTTAAGGAGTCCATTATACAATCAGAAAAACACACACACACACACACACAACACACAACGCACAACACAACGCACACAACACAACGCACAGCACACACACACACACACACGAGTCAGTCTTCTGTTCTCTGTAAAAATAGCACAATAGGAGACGGTTTCAGGGCGGGCAAGAATACCGTGATGTAGGGCGAAGGGCAGATTTAACTAGTCTCCCTCCTCCCCCCCTCTCTCTCTCTCTCTCTCTCTCTCTCTCTCTCTCTCTCTCTCTCTCTCTCTCTCTGTGTCTGTCTCTGTGTCTGTGTGTGTGTCTCTCTCTCTCTCTCTCTCTCTCTCTCTCTCTCTCTGACTCATTTTATTTATCTATATATCTCAATCAGTAAATATTAACTATTTCTTTTTCACCTCCACCAACGTTTTCTCTCCCTTCCTCCTTGCTATAGCTGCGCCTGGCCTCTGTGCTCATCTCCGTTGCATAGATGAGCAGAAGGCCACGCGTAGTTTTAGCATTTTTTTTATTTATTTTTATTTATTTATTTATTTATTTATTTATTTTTACATATTCCCCCAACGCCTTTATCATTACTGGCTATCACGACAAAAACGTTCCTCACTTATTGTATCTCAGTCACTAATCGCTCCCTCGTCCCTCTTAACACGTCTGCTGCAATTGGCATGGATTTGGTTTTCACTGTTAGCCTGGTTACATATACTTCCAGGTCTTTCTCTGCCTCTGTGGTGGATAGTGGAGTGTTTCCCATGTGGTATTGGTGTGCTGGATATCCCTTCACTGGTAGCCTGGTAACATACACTCCCAGGTCTTTCTCTGCCTCTGTGGTGGATAGTGGAGTGTTTCCCATGTGGTATTGGTGTGCTGGATATCCCTTCACTGGTAGCCTGGTAACATACACTCCCAGGTCTTTCTCTGCCTCTGTGGTGGATAGTGGAGTGTTTCCCATGTGGTATTGGTGTGCTGGATATCCTCTCCCAAGGTGCAGGACTTTACATTTTTCTTCATTGAATTGTAGCAGCCACTTTTTGTTCCATTCCCGTAGCTTTGTGAGGTCTTCTTGTAGGAAATTCGCGGTCAGTGGGTTAGTGGCAGCCTCGTGTTGATAGGAAGCTGAACACACGAACAAAAACTTAATGTCACTATGTCATTCCTATTAGTGGCGTGCATCAGACCTTATTATCATTAACTTTACTGGTCCAAAGGGGTCGGTTAAATCCACATTGCCTCGCCCGACTCTGATTTCTTGCCTGATCAATGACAGCCTCGTGTTGATAGAAAGCTGAACACACGAACACAACATTGTCAGTAAGTCACTCCTATCACTGGCAACTGTATCAGACCTAATCGTCATTAACTTCACTGATTTGGTCCAAAGGGGTCAGTTAAATCCACACTGCCTCGCCCGGTTTGATTTCTTGCCTGATTAATGACAGCCTCGTGTTGATAGGAAGCTGAACACACGAACACAACATTGTCAGCAAGTCACTCCCATCACTGGGGGTGACAGGGAGGTACAGGGAAGGGGAGAGAAAATAGAGCGTGCGAGGAAGAAAGGGGGATATTTGGGAAGGGAGCGATGGTGTGTGGCTAAAGAGGGGAGGGGAGGGAGGGAGAGACGGGGAAGAGGAAGGGGTGGAGGGGAGGTAGGGAGAGTGAGGAGGGAAGGGAGGGGGTGAGGGTATGGCACTGTGCCCGCCCGCCCCACTGTTTGGGAGGTGACACAATGAGGAGCCAGGCGTGCCGAGACACCTGTTCCCCGCCCTGGCACGTGGCATTAATTCCCATCCTCCCCCGCTTCCCCTCCCCTCCCCACCACCCCTCCCCTCCCTCATCATGTTCTGGCCCCTTCCCTTCCCTTCCCTTCCTTCCCTACGAGCAGATTAAATCACCCAAGCGGGCGACCTCGTAATGAGCCAATAGGCTTTCTGTTGCCTGCATTTCCATGTTTTCCATGTTTCCCCTCCCCCTTATCCCCTCCTCCCCCCCTTCCCCTTCCCTCCCTACCCATCCATTGCCCCATTCCCCTCCCTCCCTTTCCTTTCTTTCCTTTCCCATCCCAAACTAATATTACACGCAAGACTTCACACACAAGTTCTCCCTCTCACGCCTCTTCTCTCCTCTCCTCTCTTCTTCTTTTCTCTTCTCTCCTCTCCTCCCCCCTCTTCCCCTCCCCCCCCCATTTACTTAACTTCCTCTCATTATACTAACTCTCACCTCCATTCTTTTTCCCTTCCTTCCCCTCCCCTCCCCTCCCTTCCTCTTTCTCTTTTTCCCGTTTCCTACACTCCCTTCCTCTCCCTTTTCCCCTCCTTTCCTTTCCTCTCCTTCCTTTCCCTGCTCTCCCCTCTCTTTTATTTATTTTTCTTCCTCTCTCATTTCAATCCATCTTTTCCCTCCACTCCCTTCCTTTACTTTCCTTCCCTATCCATCCCTTCCTATTTTTTATTCCTTTATTTCTCCATTATCCATTTTCTCTCTTCCGTTTCCCTCCCATCGTCCACTTTCCACTCCTCTATCCCTCTCTTCCTCCCTTCTTTACCCCTTCCTCCCTTTCTCTCCCTACCATCCATCCCATTCCTTTTCTCTACTCCCTTGCATGACCACTCTGCTGCACTCCCTTCCCTCTTCTCCCCTTCGTCCTCTCTCCCTCTCTCCCCTTCTTCCTCTCTATCCCTCCCTCCCTCCCTTCCTCCACGCGTAATGAACTTGATAATGAAGATAATTACGAGCCGAGATTTTTCAGTCTAATTTTACTTTACAATTTTCTTGCGTCATTTTGCACAGACATTTTTTTTTTCACGTGATAAAACTAAAAAGTGTATATTTAGTATCTCCTCGACTTTAAATCAGTATTTATGCGCTGGACTGCGTGTGTATGTGTGTATGTGTGTGTGTGTGTGTGTGTGTGTGTGTGTGTGTGTGTGTGTGTGTGTGTGTGTGTACATGGGTTTGTGTGCAAGGATATATCTATACATGTGATTATTTGTATGTATGTATGTATGAATTATGTATGTTCTGTATGTATGTATGTATGTATACTTGTATGTATGCGTGAATACAGCTATGAAAGGTTGTTTGTACGTATTAAGAATTATATGTATGTAAAATTTAAATAGTATATATGTATGTGTATATATATGTATGTATGTATGTGTGTATGTGTGTGTGTGTTCATGTGTATGTATCCAAGCCCAACCATGAGTATTTTGTCCTTGTTGCATATAAGTAGTGTTTGTTTTAATTTGCATGTAACCTCGTGTGTGTGTGTGTGTGTGTGTGTGTGTGTGTGTGTGTGTGTGTGTGTGTGTGTGTGTGTGTGTGTGTGTGTTTGTGTGTGTAAATAGTATGAGTCGAAGGGGCTCATTTCAGGTTATACGTTATCTTGCATTAACCAGGAGTATGTTGTCAGTATGAAAGAGGAAAAGAAGAAAGGAGAGAGGGAGGATAAAGAAAAGAAAATAGAAAATAATGATAGGAAGAAGAAGAAGAAGAAGAAGGAGAAATAGGAAAAGAACAAGAAAAGCAACAAGATCTAGGAGCACAAAAACAAGAAGGACAAAAACAAGAAAAAAACAAGAAAGGAAAATTGGAAGACAAAGGAAAAGAAGAAAAACGAAGAAGAAAGAAGAAAGGAAAGAGGGAGGCTAAAGAAAAGAAAATAGAGAAAATAATGATAGGAAGAAGAAGAAGAAGAAGAAGAAGAAATAGAAAAAGAACAAGAAAAGGAACAAGATTTAGAAGTACAAAGACAAGAACAAGAAGAAAACAAGACTAAGACAAAGCAAAAGAAGAAAACCTATGATGGTGGTGAAGTGTTAAAGAAAAGTAGGGATTGATAGAGTTGGAAAGTTTCGTTTAGTCGGCGCAACATCTGTGGTCATATGCCGGAGAGAGACAGAATGGGAAGGAATTAGAGAAGGGAACAGACCCCAGGAGACGGGACACAACCCCCGATTAATACCTGGTACCCATTCACTGCTGGGTGGACAGGGGCGTAGAGTATCGGAAAGCCGCCCAAATTTTTCCACTCCACCCGGGAATCGAACCCAGGCTCTCTCGATTGTGAGCCGAGTGTGCTAACCACTGCACCAAGAAGCCCCCGAAGGGATTGATAAAAGGAGATGCAAGATAAGGGAAGAAAGGGATGCAATAATGGGTAAGGGGGGAGGGGACGAGGCAGGAAGGGTAGAGAAAGAGAGATATCAGGTCAAATAACTCACCCCCACCCCCAGTACCCCTTCCCCATCCCCACCTGCCCCCTTCCCCTCGCCCCCCCTCATGGCCTCCAGCACTGGGGACTCTCAGAATAGTTGTGCTAAACGGAGTGCCAAGGGTGCTGCCGTACACACACACACACACACACACACACGTATGCACGCAGACACATTCAAGGTGTGTCGCGAGAAGCATGAACACTGTCAATTAATAATAATAAAAGTAACACTAGTAATAGTCTTAAAATATCAGCGTTGAGTGACTACGTTAAATCCACACAACATAATAGCAATGCACAACAACAGAATAGTGATGGAATGGAGATATACGAAGAGCACATTATTTAAATCCCTTGCTATTACCGAGAACAGGTGCAAAACAGGTGTTAAAAAGCGCAATTACCTGAGCGATTATGAGACAAAACCACACAAGTACCGACTCTCTCCGCTTAGGGCCTTTCACAGCCGTTTTGTTTGTTTTGAACGTTACCAATGGTGGTGATCGCCGCTATAGAATTTCAACGTAAAACTGGCTGATGGGGTAGTGGCGGCTGCGGGGTTAGCCTAGCCCCGCACCTTACCACACACTCTCAACACCTCTCGCCTCCTCTGCAGCCGCCACCACCCCAAAGGCCAGTTTCACGTGGAAAACTATAGCGTCGATCGGCGTCATTGGTAACGATTAAAACAAGTAAAGCGACTGTGAAAGCGACCCTTAGGCTTCACGGGATAAATAAGGCCTCAAAATTTAAACGTTTGATATATTATTTTCCCTTCAGCGAGATGTTTCAACAGATCAACAGGTATGCAGGAAACATCGGTATCAGAGAACTATGATATAAACTAAACTATGATATAAGCTAAACTATACTGTAAACTAAACTATGATATAAACTTAACTATGATATAAACTAAACCATGATATAAACTAAACCATGATATAAGCTAAACTATGCTGTAAACTAAACTTTGATATAAACTAAACCATGATATAAGCTAAACTATGATATAAACTAAACCATGATATAAACTAAACCATGATATAAGCTAAACTATGCTGTAAACTAAACTTTGATATAAACTAAACCATGATATAAGCTAAACTATGATATAAACTAAACTATGATATAAACTAAACTTTGATATAAACTAAACTTTGATATAAACTAAACTTTGATATAAACTAAACTATGATATAAACTAAACTATGATATAAACTAAACTATGATATAAACTAAACTATGATATAAACTAAACTATGATATAAACTAAACTATGATATAAACTTAACTATGATATAAACTAAACTATGATATAAACTAAACTATGATATAAACTAAACTATGATATAAACTAAACTTTGATATAAACTAAACTTTGATATAAACTAAACTTTGATATAAACTAAACTTTGATATAAACTAAACTTTGATATAAACTAAACTTTGATATAAACTAAACTTTGATATAAACTAAACTTTGATATAAACTAAACTTTGATATAAACTAAACTATGATATAAACTAAACTATGATATAAACTTAACTATGATATAAACTAAACTTTGATATAAACTAAACTATGCTGTAAACTAAACTATGATATAAATTTAACTATGATATAAACTAAACTTTGATATAAACTCTTGCAGTGCTTCAAGAGATACAATCTAAGCATTACTAAAGTGTAATCTGTGTTCCTCCAGCAAGTTGCAAGGGTCATTTTTTTTAATAGTGAAATCTCTAAGCATTGTATTTCTAAAGCAAAGAGAAACGGCTGAAGCTTTACGAAATACAGCCCCAACATTTATACTGATAAGCGTGTTTTCGTTTAGTGTTGAAATCGTGTTTTTTTCTCCGATGGCTAACAATGAAAAGGAGAGGGAAATGAGAAACAATGGCGTGCTGCTGGAGGCGTCTGGCAGCCCTCCGACTCGGCCACAGTCAACGGGTGAACGGCCTTTGTGTGGAAAACCTATTAACCCAGTAGCTGCTTGGATCATATTTCTTAATCCCTTGGCTGCGGATTTCCTACAAGAAGACATCACCAAGCTACAGGAATGGAACAAAAAGTAGCTGTTACAATTCAATGAAGAAAAATATAAAGTCCTGCACCTTGGGAGGGGAAATCCAGCATACCAATACCACAAGGGAAACACTCCACTATCCACCACAGAGGTAGAGAAAGACCTGGGAGAATATGCTACCAGCCTACCAGTGAAGGCCAAATATGTGCCAATCGCAGCGGACGGGTTAAAGGCCCCTCCAAGCGAGAAAATGTGAAAAAAATCATCACTCACGCAAACCATTTCATAATATATATCAACGCATTTGTGATCAGTTTATGCATCATCTATTTTTGGGGGGTTTATATCATGGCAAAAATCGCTGCTATACGGTAGAGCCACAAATTTCGCCCGTCGCTGCTACCGGGTTAAATATTACACAGAATAAACACTTCACAAGCCGAGAGTGCTTTCTGGCTTTTCTTTATAACCATCCTCAGAAGGCTTTTTCAGTAATCTGACTACACGTTGCACGATAATTAATTACAATGCATGATACAGAAAGCTGGTCAGAAAAGATGCGCGTTGCTGTTGTTGCTTCTCTCAGAATATTACATTTTCTGCACATACGAAAGTTGGAAAGTTTCGTTTAGTCGGCGCAACATCTGTGGTCATATGCCGGAGAGAGACAGGAGGGGAAGGAATTATAGGAGAAGGGAACAGACCCCAGGAGACGGGACACAACCCCCGATTAATACCTGGTACCATTCACTGCTGGGTGGACAGGGGCGTAGGGTATCGGAAAAGCCGCCCAAATTTTTCCACTCCGCCGGGGAATCGAACCCGGGCTCTCTCGGTTGTGAGCCGAGTGTGCTAACCACTGCACCACGAAGCCCCCTGCACATACGAAACAAAAAAAAAAGTGTGACGGTGACAATAGAGTTCAGAGTAATGTTCAGGCGTAGTAATCACCTTGCTGGAAATTGCTCGTAAACTAAAGCAGGAGGCGAGAAAATATCAAGGCTTCCAAAGCTAAGATTATAATAGTGAGCCTTGTTTTAGTAGCACAAGGTCACGCCTCCGACAACAATATTATGTTAGAAATTATTGGCACTCATACTACTATTACTATATTATCAGTAGTAGTAGTAGAAGTAGTAGTAGTAGTAGTAGTAGTAGTAGTAGTAGTAGTAGTAGTAGTAGTAGTAGTAGTAGTAGTATTGCTTGCTGTAGGAATTTCAATATATTATCATTATTATTATTATTATTATTATTATTATTATTATTACTGTTATTATTATTATGATACTAACTAGTATTATTACTTTTACTACCACCCTACCACCACCAAAACCACCATTACTACCACTTCCACTAATGCTACCAATATTACTTTTATCACAATGGACTCAGACAACCTCGAGACTTTACTATCAAGCCCTGTCACCTTGGTCACACCGCACACTGACCCCCGCTCAACACCACCACTACAACCACCACCACCACCACCATCACCACCACCACCACCACCACTACCAAGGACGTCAGGCTACACCCAGACATCCACCCACACTCCCTCTCCACCTGGACTGCCTAGCTGCACGCATTGTGTTCACGAAATGTAACCATGAATGCGGCTGACAGTATTAGTTCCGATTATCTTTAAACAACATCAATAACAACAACGGCCGTATCTACCAGACGTGCTGTTGTCAATTTCTTATCAGGTTATCACATCCTCTCCACACTAAGGTTAGCTACTCGCCAGATCATTCACCCTGGACTCCCCTCCCCCCTCACCCCTTCGTCTTCCCTTCGTCTTGCCCCGCCATCCCACCTCTTCCCTCGTCCATCCATGGCTATCCCTGCCTTACCCCTTCCATCCTTAAGGGGCTATTACACTGGGCAAATTTTCCGCTGGCGTGGTTATCATATTTCCGTGTTTTTCTGTGTGTGAGAGAGAGAGAGAGAGAGAGAGAGAGAGAGAGAGAGAGAGAGAGAGAGAGAGAGAGAGAGAGAGAGAGAGAGAGAGAGAGAGAGAGAGAGAGAGACCAAATTCTCTAGAGCAAACAAGAACCGTCAAGTCCAAGCCAGATAACAGGAGTGCCAGCGGCGCCGCCACACACCTGCAGGCAAAGCGCGTCGGTGGGAAGGTGTGAAGCGTGAACACATGGCTATGAGATAAAGAGTGTGTGTGTGTGTGTGTGTGTGTGTGTGTGTGTGTGTGTAATTCAGCACGGCCTGATCACGTGGAGGAACTCGTAGTCGCCAGCAGGTACCCTCCCGACATTAGCAAGTGCTCATTATCGTCGATCTCCGGGTATTGCCAGGACCTCACACACCACACACCCCTTGCTCAAGGAGGGACAGTAACCACTCCTACTATCCATATCAGACCCCATGACTCACCGTTTTTCGCAAATATCTTTCACACGAAGACTCGGATCAGCATGGTGCTGTGGCACGGATTGTTTCACACACTCCGCTAATTTTTGACGCTATTGTGCACTGCCAGATGCGGTTAATTATGGCGTTTACTCTTGACTGTGATGGCAAAACCTGCGTGAGCCACTTACACATTCGGACAGGTGAGGCGTGACGTATTTGTGACGTGTATCCACCAACAACCTCCACCCATGGCTTCCCCTACTCCTACCCTCCTCTTTCTCCCCCATACCCCCCTTCTCTCTCTCTCTCTCTCTCTCTCTCTCTCTCTCTTTTCCACTTGCGCTGTACACGATATATGAACCCATGCACACGTGTGACTTGAATTAATGGCAGATAAGTAGAAATTATATGCTGATTAAGGTTGGATAGTTTACGCAAGCAATCGTACTTGATGTTATTGCTTGTTTCACCGTTACACCGTATTTGGTAAGTGAAGAAGGTACTTAACATGGTAAGGTTGATACCCACAATGTACTAGAAAGACTTGAAAAGAACACAAATATAGGGAAAAGATATTAATTGATCTCTTAACCCGTCAGCACTCATTAGAACCAGACTGACCCCTTCTTTGACCTTTATAAATAGTTGATATGAGAAGCGAATGTGTCTTGTAATACCAACCGAATGATTAAGAAACAGAATAAAGAAAGCAGAGAGGAAAAGGGGGCAAGATTACGGAATGAAGATGGAAGAGAATGAAGGGAGAGGAAGGAAAGAGGATGCTAAGATATTGAAAGATGAAGGAAGGGGTTGGAAAAAGAGGTGGAAGAGGATGAAAAAAATAAATGAGTATACAATTAATGATGAAGGAATAGGATAAAGAAAGAGGAAGGTGAAGAAGAAGAAGAAGAAGAAGAGGGTACAAGGTTACTGAATGATGGAGGAAAAACATGAAGGAAGAGGAAGGGAAGAGAGTCCAAGGTTCCTGAATGATAAAGAAGGAAAAAGATGAGGGCAAGTGACGAAGGCAAAAGGCTATCCATGGTTACAGAGTGAAGAAAAAGGAAAGGGGCGGAAGAAGAAGAAGGGAGAACATGATGAAGAAAACGATAGGCGGATGATGGCGGAATTAAAGACGAGGAGGAAGAGGAAAAAGGAGAAGGTATGGGAGGCTGGCGAATGAAAGAGGAAGAAGAAGAAGGAAGAGGTCAAAGAAGGGAGGAGGGTACAGATGAGGGAGGAAGAGGAGGAAGAGGAAAAAGGAGTAGTTATGGGAGGATGGTGAATGAAGAAGGAAGGAGAAGAAGGAGGAAGGAGAAGAAGGAAGAGGAAGAGGAGGAGATCTGTATAAGGCAGAGAAAAGGAGGGCGGAGGAATAGGGAAAGAGGATAAGGGAGGAGAGGAGGGGGTAAGGGGGGGGAAGGGGAGACAGTCATAACAACGCACGTGATCTCCCTCCTCTCCCTTCCCCTCTTCTTCCCTCCCCACCTCTCTTAAACCCCATCTCCCTTTCCCTCCCCATCTCTCCCCTTCCTCTGCCTCTTCCCTTCCCATCTCTTCTTCCTTCTTTTCTCCCATCTCTTTCCATTCTTTATACTTCTCTCCCTTGCACTACTCCCTCCCGTCTCTCCACTCCTCCCCACCTCCCCACTCCTGCCCGCCTCTCTCTCCCCTCCCAGGACGCTCTCCACTCCGGTGCTGTACCCAAGGGAAGCAACTTTGTGATGCATACTGGGTAGTGAGGCGGTGCACGCTGCATGCGAAATGTGTGTGTGTGTGTGTGTGTGTGTGTGTGTGTGTGTGTGTGTGTGTGTGTGTGTGTGTGTGTGTGTTGCTGTATTCAAGTACTGTTATATTTTTTTTATCAGAAGCAAGCATTTATTCTTAACTGTGCGTGTGTGTGTGTGTGTGTGTGTGTGTGTGTGTGTGTGTGTGTGTGTGTGTGTGTGTTGCTGTATTCCAGTACGGTTATATATTTTTTTTTTATCAGAAGCAAGCATTTATTCTTAACTGTGTGTGTGTGTGTGTGTGTGTGTGTGTGTGTGTGTGTGTGTGTGTGTGTTCCTATGCAAGTCTTTAATTACACTCTGGCACCTCATTTACCTGTCCGATCAATGTTAACAGGACAGGTGAGGTCAGTGTGGCGTTGGCCAGTAATGTACGGTGCTAATCAGCCAGCCTTGGAGGGGGCGGCGGCTGGCGACACAGAGGGGAGGGACCAGGAAGGACGCGCATAGGGGGGAGTTTTATGGGCACACAGGCAAACCAAGACGCCAATCATTCACGCCATAAACACACAACTCTAAATATACGAGACGGATGAACACGAGGCAACGATGGAGTAAATATGCAAATAAATAATAAAGGTAAAGTCGGGGGCAAATGGGAGACGTTTGAGGGCGAGGGAGACGAGAATACTTGGGGTGATGTGATAGAGGGATAACTGAGGATGACATTGAACAACGCGATGATGGAAAGGGCGGAGGATACGGCCTAAGTCTATATATACCTAGTCAAGTCACTCTGCTTCAAAACTGCGACCGGTACGCGCAGGAGGCGGTTTGGGGGCGGAGCATCGGAATGACGTCACTTGAAGGTAAAAAAAAAAATACCCGCCAGTTCAGGGGTGAC
>NC_066576.1:8644001-8674001 GCF_024679095.1 Eriocheir sinensis
CGGCCCAAGGCTTCTTCCAGGTGGGGCCTGATGGTCGGCCCAGCCCGTTCTGGCGCAGGCGAGTGTTTATAGTGGCGCCATCTGTGTGTGTGTGTGTGTGTGTGTGTGTGTGTGTGTGTGAGAGAGAGAGAGAGAGAGAGAGAGAGAGAGAGAGAGAGAGAGAGAGAGAGAGAGAGAGAGAGAGAGAGAGAGAGAGAGAGAGAGAGAGAATGAGGATTTTTTTTCTATATATATATACTAGATTTTTCAGTGACTTTCTTTCGCCTATCATTCATATCATACGTCACTTATGTATATTTTTTCTATATTTACTTGATGTTTTATTGACTATTCCGTGTATCATTTTTGTTTTTATATACCGATATACTAGATTTTTCATTGACTCTTTCTTTCGTCTATCACGCTTATCATATTTTTCCGCCGTTCCTCACACGTTCTCACAATGTCCCTGTCAAGGCCTAACAGGAACTTCTTGTATATAGGAACAAAGCCCATACAGTTCCAGTACGTGCTTTGTTCCCCGGTAACCTTATGCCCGACACACCTGGTAGACGAAGCGGCGCACCAGGTGTGTATGGTTTACCTACTTTCATGGCACATTTTTTTTTTTTTACAGCAGAGGAGACAGTGCAAGGGCGTTCCAGAGTTTACCAGCGTGAGGGATGAAAGAGTGAAGATGCTGGTTAACTCTTGCATAAGGGGTTTGGACAGTACAGGGATGAGCTTGATCAGAAAGTCGTGTGAGGCGAGGCCGCAGGGGGAGGGGAGGCATGCAGTTAGAAAGTTCAGAAGAGCTACGGGGCAGAGGTGGCGTGTGAATGACAATGCTGAACTTACCGTGTCTGAGCCTCCATATTTGTTGGCTTTGTCTTGTTCTGGACTCTTTACGCGCGTTTGTGTGAGTCACATGCTGGACAAGCGATCGCCAGCCAGTACACTTCCAGAGAGGTTTGAAGCTCGTTTAACTGATCTCTGGGATGGGAGTTCACACACTACACACATTCCCATCCCTCTCGCTCAAGGGGGGACAGTAACAGCTCCTTGTCAGCAGGATTTTTTTTTCTGTGTGTGTGTGTGTGTGTGTGTGTGTGTGTTGAGTCATATCCATTATTTGTTTGCATGTTGCGTATTTCTCCTCTTATTGCGCTATTCGCCTAATTATCATATTAATTGTTATCGATAATACTATAATCATGATCCTATTTTTCTATTATTATCATCACTATCATTAGAATTGCCATTATAAGTATTAATATATATACTGCTACTGGCTTTTGCACTCTCTCTCTCTGTCTGTCTGTCTGTCTGTCTGTCTGTCTGTCTGTCTGTCTGTCTGTCTGTCTGTCTGTCTGTCTGTCTGTCTGTCTGTCTGTCTGTCTGTCTGTCTGTCTGTCTCTCTCTCTCTCTCTCTCTCTCTCTCCCCACACACACACACACACACACACACACAAACACACAGCTCCCACCCCCTGTACTGTGGTGCTTCACACACATAGTTTTTCTGCACTTGATCCTAAGGCCTGAAGACTTTTTTTCTGCCTTGGTGACGCACACGAACAGTGGAGGTGTTGAGGTGGAGGCGTCGCCGCCGCCCTCACTCGGCGTAAACTTGTGTAATACGACAATGCAAGAGTTGGATGGGCGAGTGAGTAAATATATAATAATAACAATTTCAATAATAAAAATCATATTAATAATAATACTGAAACGATTTTTTTTTACAACAAAGGAGACAGCTCAAGGGCACAAAAAAGGAAACAATAATAAAGAAGCCCGCTACTCGCTGCTCCTACAAAAAAAATCAAAAGAGGTGGCCGAAAGAGAGGTCAATATCGGGAGGAGAGGTGACCAGATACCAGTTATCATTATTATTATTATAACTGTACTATATTTTTATTACTATTACTTACACTAACTACAATTGTCAAGATTTCAAAACGTCGCTAATGTACGTGTGTATGATTACCATCCTAATATAATTATTCCCATCACAGACGTAATACATGTCCACAACTAACGTTTTGCCTTACTTGACTTGAAATTTTTGGTATACTCATCAAAATTTCATTCAGAGAGAGAGAGAGAGAGAGAGAGAGAGAGAGAGAGAGAGAGAGAGAGAGAGAGAGATCGTCAAAATATCAATCAGTCTCTTGCACTCAAAAGGTTAGGGGTAATTATAATATTTTGATATCTAAGTTGCTTAATTCAAATATACTTCACTACCGTCAGTAATAATTATTAAGCGTCACGAGTCAATTGCTATTTTACGAAGCTCTCATGAACCAAACGCTACCGCTATTTTTTTGCTCCGTCTGTTATGCACGGAAATTTCCATGCATAACACGTGATTTTTGTTGGCTTGTTTGCTTTTCCCATCACACTGATAAATTGGAACCATATTGCGGTCCGATTCCCTCCTAGCTGTCATCACACACACACACACACACACACACACACACACGGCCCCAGCGATGCGCAGTAAACACGTCCGAACAATACTCGGTCTCGCCTCAATCTTGCCACGTTCCGTCTCACCATGATATCACGCACCGATCTTGCTTTTCATCACATAAACTAACAATTTTTCAGTTTTTTTTCTTTAGTTTCATATCCTACTATTGCAGTGTTTCTTTTTTTTGTCTACTTATCTTACTTTTCTCTTACTTTTCCCAATCTGTTAACCACTTGGGATATTAGATTTTGCTTTTCATCACATAAACTAACAATTTTTCAGTTTCTTTCTTTAGTTTCATATCCTACTATTGCAGTGTTTCTTTTTTTTGTCTACTTATCTTCCTTTTCTCTTACTTTTCCCAATCTGTTAACCATGATATCACGCACTACTCACTTGGGATATCAGATCTTGCTTTTCATCACATAAACTAACAATTTTTCAGTTTTTTTTTCTTTAGTTTCATATCCTACTATTGCAGTGTTTCTTTTTTTTTGTCTACTTATTTTCCATTTTTCTTACTTTTCCCAATCTATTCTCTCTTTTAAGTCAAACATCTTCTTTACTTCACCTTATTTCCTGCTATTCCTGTATTTCGGTAATTTAACCCGGTCGCTGCCAGGATCATGTTTCTTAAAGGCCCCTCTAAGCTCAAATAATGAGGAAAAAAATCATCACTCACGCAAACCATTTCATAATATATATCAACGCATTTGTGATCAGTTTATGCATCATCTATTTTTTGGGGTTTATATCATGGCACAAATTTGGCCCGTCGCTGGTATACGGTCAATGAACCCATATCGTCGACTCCCTATCACCTCTCTTGTGTATACGCACTTATTTTTCGTAAGACGTGGCTCCTCCGCTCGTAAAACTGTATTTACCATATGTTACTCGCCGATGCGTAGTAGCAAATTCGTAGCTGAGTCACAAGTCACGTGCACAGCAAACAAATTAAAGGTTCTTCGTAGTCAATGACACATCCGTTTAAACACAAAGAAAAAAAATATGAACAGTAAAAGGTCAGAGAACGTTGAAAATTCTGAAGCACCTGTATAAATTAGTAAACTGTTTAAAAAAGAATAATTATAAATGGATAGAACTCTTCTTAAAAAACAACTAGCGACTGAGAGGCTTCCGCAAGTAGTCGCAATCACCCAAACCACAAATAAATATAACCCACCGAAGGAACAACAAACAAATTAAAGGTTCTTCGTAATCACTGACACATCCGTTTAAACACAAAGAAATATTCCCCAATACTCAGCCATAAAAAAGCCACGAAAAAAAAATATGAACAGAAGAAGGTCTGAGAACGTTGAAAATTCTGAAGCACCTGTATAAATGAGTACAGTGATTAAAAAAAAATTAATTGTAAATGGATAGAACTCCTCTTAAAAAATAACTAGCGACTGAGAACCTTCTGCAAGTACCTAGTCGCAATCACCCAAGCCACAAATAAATAACCCACCGAAGGAACCAAATCTGAACCCAACCATTAACCAGAGATAGCTAACCATAAATAATTAACCATATATAAAAGTGAACCGCAAGAAACCCAATATAACATCGTATAAACCTAAGTCTATATATACCAAGTCAAGTCACTGCTTCAAAACTGCGACCGGTACGCGCAGGAGGCGGTTTGGGGGCGGAGCAGCGGGATGACGTCACTTGAAGCCAAAAAAAAAAAATACCCGCCAGTTCAGGGGTGACTAAAGTTGGGGCCGTATGTTTACTCTGGATGTGCATTCTCGCCTTCTTTCACAGCGCGTTCAGGCAAGCCACTGACGAAAAAATGTCTTTTTATTGTGCTATTGCGTGACTGTAATTCCAATGCCTACAAACGGCGGTGTGGGGTGTGAGGGAGGGCATGTTGAAGTGATTGATTTAAATTAGTCCGCCTTACTTCGTTTTCACTAAATCCCTGTTTCTACATTCTCTAGTTTGGCTCCAAGCAGTGTCACGCATAAACCACGCCTCGGCCGTGTCTCCTCCCACAAACCTGCGTATGACTTGACTTGGTGTATATAGACTAAGCCAAGGCCAAGCTGAACATCCTCAAACGAACCCAACATAACATAACCTGAACCACTGAACTCCCAGGTGAGGACACAAAGGGTGGACTGCGCCGAACTTACCTGTGGGTGGGGAAGGCTTCAGGTGTGTGGGCCATAAACACGGCGAGTGGGCGGTGGTGGAGTGAGTGGGGCGGGGCGAGGGTGTGAAGGGGTGTAAGGGTGGGTGAGGCAGTCCAGGACCCTTACACACTACTGCATAGCTTCACTTGCATAGACGCGGCCACGCACACGCACATACACAGGTACACAAACAGGCGTAGAGATACATATACAGGTCACAGGTTTTCTATACTTAATTCCGTCATCCCGTTTTCTTCGTATACAAAAATCTTCCGCAGTTCTGTAACTCGGTGTTTGATTTTCCCGATGACAACTTATTGCACTAATGTCACGTGTAGACATCCGTTTGAGTGTGTTGTGTAGGTGTGGGTGTGTTTCCAGCAGTTCCTCCGAGCACACGCACGCGCACACACAACGCAGTCCGTCCTCTCTGCTTCACTTATAGGCCTACACTCCTGCGGTAAGAAAACTGTAAACTTAGGTACAATACTTTCTCTTGGTCACGAAACTTCACTGGACCAAACGAGACGTGACCACAAAATAAAACTGTTTGTCACACCTTTTGTTCTCCTTTCCACACATTTCTTAACCATGAAGAGAAAAAATGAGCGCACAGATTTATCACGACGAACAAGATGAACACTCCTCGCTGCTTCACTTACACTCCTGCTGTAAGAAAACTGTAAACTTAGGTACCATACTTTCTCTTGGTCACGATACTTCACTGGACCAAACCAGACATGACCACAAAATAAAACTGTCGCCCAAGTTCACATATTTGACAAGGCCTTCGTATGAGTTTAGGGCATTTCCAGTAGTAGTTTTATGACCCTGGTGGTAGTCTGGCCCTTCTTCTGTACCCTGAGCCTAAATAAACACTAGAATCTGATTGATCCCTTCTTTGATAGTTATAAATAGCTGATGTGAGAAGCGAAAGTGTCTTGTAATACCAGCAAAAGGGTCGTCTTCTAAAACATTTCGTCGCCAAAGTTCACATATTTGACAAGGCTTTCGTAGGAGTTTAGGGCATTTCCAAGAGTAGTTTTATGACCCTGGTGGTAGTTTGGCCCTTCTTCAGAAGCATGAACCTAAAGAAACACTCATAAGAACCCGATTGATCCCCTCTCTGACCTTTAGAAATACCGACCTGTTTGTCACATCTTTTGTTCTCCTTTCCACAAATTTCCTAACCAAAAAGAAAAAAATGAACGCACCGATTTATCACGACGAACAAGATAAACAAAAAAATACACTATACCCGAATTCATTTCTCCCAATCGTCTCATAAACCCCAAGAAATAAGCAGTTTTGGGAAGTGTTCAATTATCCTCGACATGGAAAGCGGACATTTGAACGCAGCTTCATTGTAACACTCGAAGCATCAATCCGAAGCTCCAGGACGGAAACGATAGGTCCAGCCCTTGTCCAAGTCCCATTACCCGACTAATTTGGCGAAGCAAGATATGGCGGTGGAGTTAGGCGGTTGTGGTGGTGGTCGTGGGATGGGGGGAGGGAGAGAGAGGGGGAGAGAGAATGGGAAAGGGAGATGGAGGGAGAAGGGGGAGAGAGAGAGAGAGAGAGAGAGAGAGAGAGAGAGAGAGAGAGAGAGAGAGAGAGAGAGAGAGAGAGAGAGAGAGAGAGAGAGAGAGAGAGAGAGAGAGAGAGAGAGAGAGAATTTACATAGATTTACATAGAAAATCAGACCACACAGACCCCATGGTCCAGACTAGGTGGCCTGTCCTTAAACCCAAGTGATTCTACATTAATCAGATGGCTCCAAAACGTTGCATTTCAACTCTAGTTAATATTAACTTGAAGGAAGTGACGGTCAGAGAGAGAGAGAGAGAGAGAAATAACTGACAGTACAATAATGAAAGGAGGAAAGGGAAGGTTGGTATCAAACAGTGAAGGGGAAAAAAACTGTTGGTTATTATGATCAAAAGGGTGAGTGAGGAGAGAGGAAGAGGAGGAAGGGAACAAGAAAAATAAAAACGAGAGAAACCATAGAATTGCGGATAACGTAGCAGAATGAAATACGGTACAAAATTACGATAAACCAACCAACAACGCCAACGACAATAACAGCAAAAATGACAACAACACAAGAGAAATAAAAACGAGAGAAACCATAGAATTGCGGATAACGTAGCAGAATAAAACACGGTACAAAATTACGATAAACCAACCAACAACGACAATAACAACAGCAACAACAACAGCAAAAATGACAACACAAGCGCAATAAAAACCAGAGAAGCCATAGAATTGCTGATAATGTCAAAATTACGATAAATCAACGGGCTTTTTTTTTCTATCAGGCTTTTTTTTTTCATTATTATTTTTTACGCCCTTCCACAGTCTCCTCTACTGTAACAACGTCAATAACAACAACAGCAACAACGGCACAAATAACAACAACACAGGTGACAAGAGAGACAAGGAGTGAGTGATTGAGGTTAGGCGCCGCAACAGCCAGGCTCATATGGCGCCGAGAAAGACAAAGAATAGCACCAACCTTTTTTTATGTTTTTACCTTTCCCCTTATCTTCTGCCTTGTTTACCTTCGTCACCTGCCCTAATTAAGATTTTTATCCCCCATTTCGTTTACCTGCGACGAAGAGGGAAAGCAAATGAAGGGGACGCAGAAGGAGAGAAGCGAGACAAGTGGATTAGGAAACACACCTGTCACCTGGCAATTGAAATATCCATAATTCAACACCTGAGAGAGAGAGAGAGAGAGAGAGAGAGAGAGAGAGAGAGAGAGAGAGAGAGAGAGAGAGAGAGAGAGAGAGAGAGAGAGAGAACCTACAGACAGACAGACAGACAGAGACAGGCAAACTAGGAAGGAAAATTATACTCAACGGACAAATGATGATCCCTTAAAAATACGTAAAAGGGAAAAAAGGAAAGGCGACATTTAAAGCGGCCAGCAAGTCTATAAAAAGTCTAAAGAAAGGAAATCAATAAGAAATGAATGGTGAAGAAAAAACGATGATGGGTGTCGAAAAAAGATGCCAGATTTTCATTTTTATTTTCTTAGAATTGCTGATAGACTGATTCTCTCTCTCTCTCTCTCTCTCTCTCTCTCTCTCTCTCTCTCTCTCTCTCTCTCTCTCTCTCTCTCTCTCTCTCTCTCTCTCTCTCTCTCTCTCTCTCTCTCTCTCTCTCTCTCTCTCTCTCTCTCTCTCTCTCTCTCTCTCTCTCTCCCTACTATCTTTTTCAATCCTCTGGTGTCAGATAATAAATAAAAAAACTTGTCCCAGGTCACTCAAAACAATCATATCATAAATCTAGCAATGAAGTTACGCTCGACCAAAAAGACAGAGATGAAGAAAGACCGAGGCGGGAAAATTTGAGTGACGAGATTGAAAAAAAAAAGTCCAGGATAATAAAAAAAGAATCTAACAAAAGGGTGTCCTAGGAAGTGATCTGGGACGCGATAAAGGGATTGGATGAGCTCACAGGGGATTACAGGGGAAGGGGGGAAGAGAGAGAGAGAGAGAGAGAGAGAGAGAGAGAGAGAGAGAGAGAGAGAGAGAGAGAGAGAGAGAGAGAGAGAGAGAGAGAGAGAGAGAGAGAGAGAGAGAGAGAGAGAGAGAGAGACAGACACACACACACACACACACACACACACACACACACACACACACACACACACACACACACACACAGAGAGAGAGAGAGAGAGAGAGAGAGAGAGAGAGAGAGAGAGAGAGAGAGAGAGAGAGAGAGAGAGAGAGAGAGAGAGAGAGAGACCGAGGCTTCGCACTCAGCTTTAATATCGTGACGTCAACAACTGCAACAATTTCAACAGGATAGCCGTGTAATTCTTGACTGACTTTAACATAACACGCCTACAAATCAAATATATCTGAATTGCCTGCCTAACCTGACCTAACTTAACCTAACCTAAAAAAACAAATATATCCTGTCTGTCTAATCTAACTTAACCTGACCTAAAAAAACAAATATATCCTGTCTGTGTAATCTTACTTAACCTGACCTAAAAAAACAAATATATCCAGTCTGTGTAATCTAACTTAACCTGACCTAAAAAAACAAATATATCCTGTCTGTGTAATCTTACTTAACCTGACCTAAAAAAACAAATATATCCCGTCTGTGTAATCTAACTTAACCTGACCTAAAAAAAACAAATATATCCCGTCTGTGTAATCTAACTTAACCTGACCTAAAAAAACAAATATATCCCGTCTGTCTAATCTAACTTAACCTGACCTAAAAAAACAAATATATCCTGTCTGTGTAATCTAACTTAACCTGACCTAAAAAAACAAATATATCCTGTCTGTCTAATCTAACTTAACCTGACCTAAAAAAACAAATATATCCCGTCTGTGTAATCTAACCATACCTTACCTAAAAAAACTAATATATCCCGTCTGTCTAATCTAACTTAACCTGACCTAAAAAAAACAAATATATCCCGTCTGTCTAATCTAACTTAACCTGACCTAAAAAAAACAAATATATCCCGTCTGTCTAATCTAACTTAACCTGACCTAAAAAAACAAATATATCCTGTCTGTCTAATCTAACTTAACCTGACCTAAAAAAACAAATATATCCCGTCTGTGTAATCTAACTTAACCTGACCTAAAAAAACAAATATATCCCGTCTGTGTAATCTAACTTAACCTTACCTAAAAAAACTAATATATCCTGTCTGTGTAATCTAACTTAACCTAACCTAAAAAAACAAATATATCCCGTCTGTCTAATCTAACTTAACCTGACCTAAAAAAAACAAATATATCCCGTCTGTCTAATCTAACTTAACCTGACCTAAAAAAACAAATATATCCTGTCTGTCTAATCTAACTTAACCTGACCTAAAAAAAACAAATATATCCCGTCTGTCTAATCTAACTTAACCTGACCTAAAAAAACAAATATATCCTGTCTGTGTAATCTAACTTAACCTGACCTAAAAAAACAAATATATCCTGTCTGTGTAATCTAACTTAACCTGACCTAAAAAAACAAATATATCCCGTCTGTCTAATCTAACTTAACCTGACCTAAAAAAACAAATATATCCCGTCTGTGTAATCTAACTTAACCTGACCTAAAAAAAACAAATATATCCCGTCTGTGTAATCTTACTTAACCTGACCTAAAAAAACAAATATATCCCGTCTGTGTAATCTTACTTAACCTGACCTAAAAAAACTAATATATCCCGTCTGTCTAATCTAACTTAACCTGACCTAAAAAAACAAATATATCCTGTCTGTGTAATCTAACTTAACCTGACCTAAAAAAACAAATATATCCCGTCTGTGTAATCTAACTTAACCTAACCTAAAAAAACTAATATATCCCGTCTGTCTAATCTAACTTAACCTGACCTAAAAAAACAAATATATCCTGTCTGTCTAATCTAACTTAACCTGACCTAAAAAAACTAATATATCCCGTCTGTGTAATCTAACTTAACCTTACCTAAAAAAACAAATATATCCTGTCTGTCTAATCTAACTTAACCTGACCTAAAAAAACAAATATATCCTGTCTGTGTAATCTTACTTAACCTGACCTAAAATTATCTATATATCCTGTCTGTGTAATCTAACTTAACCTGACCTAAAAAAAACAAATATATCCCGTCTGTCTAATCTAACTTAACCTGACCTAAAAAAACAAATATATCCTGTCTGTGTAATCTTACTTAACCTGACCTAAAATTATCTATATATCCTGTCTGTGTAATCTTACTTAACCTGACCTAAAAAAACAAATATATCCCGTCTGTCTAATCTAACTTAACCTGACCTAAAAAAAAAAATATATCCTGTCTGTGTAATCTAACTTAACCTGACCTAAAAAAACAAATATATCCCGTCTGTCTAATCTAACTTAACCTGACCTAAAAAAAAATATATATCCTGTCTGTGTAATCTTACTTAACCTGACCTAAAATAATCTATATATCCTGTCTGTGTGATCTAACCATACCTTACCTAAAAAAACAAATATATCCTGTCTGTGTAATCTTACTTAACCTGACCTAAAATAATCTATATATCCTGTCTGTGTAATCTAACCATACCTAACCTAACCTACCCTACCCTACCTTACCCAACCCTAACCTAACCTAAAAAAAAAACAAATAAATCTGAACTTGACATATCGTAACCCAACTCAAACGTGTGTAACATGCCTACAAAAGTTAAATTTATACCATTTTTATCTGTCAATGTCCCGGGTACAAAGGAAAGCCTGATATAACCTACAAACCAACATAACCTTCTTTTATCTGCCTATCGTGGATACCTACAAACCAACATATCTTTACCTTCCTTTATCTGCCTAGCCTGGATACAAAGGATATTCTTCGGTAACCCGGATGTCACACCGGCCCTGTGTCTCGCTGTGAATGAGATCTTACCCACGACAAGGTTAATGACCAATGAGACGGAGATGAACAACGAGACCACGCGCAGGTTAGTGTATGGTCCCAACCTTACCTTTCCTATACTGGCTAACCTAACAAAACTTAACCCACTTTTGCCAGATTGTCGTACTCAGAGCCTAATATTTACCGGTTTCTGACGCCTAACTATTGCCAAGCCATTGAACTGTTAACTTCGCCATAAAACCACGTTACCTACCCCTAACACGATGATCCAAGTAACCTAACCCAGCCAGAAAACTCTGCCTGATAAAAAAATAACATCAAATTTATCATCTAATGTATCCTAAACTGACCATTTTCTTATATCTTTCTTTCCTACGACAACTAATACGCCGATTCCCAGAACAAAATCAGCTCAGCCAATCCTGCCTGATAACATAATCCAGTAACTTTATATAGTGCATCATAATCAGACTATTTTTTTATATCTTTTCTCACCTGCCTCATATACGCACTTTACTAAACACTAACTAATACATTGATTCTAACATTAAAACCATCTTCCTTACCTGGCTTATATATGCACATTAAACACTAACTAATACATTGATTCTAACATTAAAACCATCTTTTTTACCTGCCTCATATATGCACTTTACTAAACACTAACTAATACATTGATTCTAGCATTAAAACCATCTTCTTCACCTGCCTCATATATGCACTTTACTAAACACTAATACATTGATTCTAACATTAAAACCATCTTCCTTACCTGCCTCATATATGCACTTTACTAAACACTAACTAATGCATTGATTCTAACATTAAAACCATCTTTCTTACCTGGCTTATATATGCACATTAAACACTAACTAATACATTGATTCTAACATTAAATTCATCTTTCTTACCTGCCTCATATATGCACTTTACTAAACACTAACTAATACATTGATTCTAACACTAAAACCATCTTTCTTACCTGGCTTATATATGCACATTAAACACTAACTAATACATTGATTCTAACACTAAAACCATCTTTCTTACCTGGCTTATATATGCACATTAAACACTAACTAATACATTGATTCTAACATTAAAACCATCTTTCTTACCTGGCTTATATATGCACATTAAACACTAACTAATACATTGATTCTAACATTAAAACCATCTTCCTTACCTGCCTCATATATGCACTTTACTAAACACTGACTAATACATTGATTCTAACACTAAAACCATCTTCCTTACCTGCCTCATATATGCACTTTACTAAACACTAACTAATACATTGATTCTAACATTAAAACCATCTTTTTCACCTGCCTCATATATGCACTTTACTAAACACTAACTAATACATTGATTCTAACACTAAATTCATCTTTCTCACCTGCCTCATATATGCACTTTACTAAACACTAACTAATACATTGATTCTAACACTAAATTCATCTTTCTCACCTGCCTCATATATGCACTTTACTAAACACTAACTAATACATTGATTCTAACACTAAATTCATCTTTCTCACCTGCCTCATATATGCACTTTACTAAACACTAACTAATACATTGATTCTAACATTAAAACCATCTTTCTTACCTGGCTTATATATGCACATTAAACACTAACTAATACATTGATTCTAACATTAAAACCATCTTCCTTACCTGCCTCATATATGCACTTTACTAAACACCAACTAATACATTGATTCTAACATTAAAACCATCTTCCTTACCTGCCTCATATATGCACTTTACTAAACACTAACTAATACATTGATTCTAACATTAAAACCATCTTTCTTACCTGCCTCATATATGCACTTTACTAAACACTAACTAATACATTGATTCTAACATTAAAACCATCTTTCTTACCTGCCTCATATATGCACTTTACTAAACACTAACTAATACATTGATTCTAACATTAAAACCATCTTCCTTACCTGCCTCATATATGCACTTTACTAAACACCAACTAATACATTGATTCTAACATTAAAACCATCTTCCTTACCTGCCTCATATATGCACTTTACTAAACACCAACTAATACATTGATTCTAACATTAAAACCATCTTCCTTACCTGGCTTATAATTATATGCACATTAAAACCGCCTTTTTTTACCTGGTTTATATATGCACATTAAACACAGACTAATACACTCATTCCTCCAACAAAACAAGCTGAACGAATACTGCTTGATAACACAATAACTATCGGGTTTACTGTATTTTACGTTTACTTCACCAACTTGTATATGCAAATTAAGCACGACCCAATACGATGACACGAATATTAAAACGTACCAAACTAAACCTGTAAGATAAGATAAGACGACGCTTTCTGGTTGTAATTCGACCGTTTTATATTGCTGCAACCTAACTCACCACTTAAAGCGATGATGTCTGATATATTAAAATTGGATCGTTTAATATTGTTGCCAACCTCAACTATACCTATAATTCATCACCTAACACACTGTTAAAGAAAAAACTAGGCGAACAAAACACGTATAAGACAGAACTTTTTTTTTTCTTGTCTATAACAATCAGACCTTTTTGTTATAAGTCTTTTCATCTACTTAATATATGCACACACTACACTAATACACTAACACAATACACTAACTAATTCACTGATACTAATACACTAACACAATACACTAACTAATTCACTGATACTAATACACTAACACTAATACACTAACTAATTCACTAATACTAATACACTAACACAATACACTAACTAATTCACTAATACTAATACACTAACACTAATACACTAACACTAATACACTAACACTAATACACTAACTAATTCACTAATACTAATACACTAACACTAATACACTAACACAATACACTAACTAATTCACTAATACTAATACACTAACACTAATACACTAACACAATACACTAACTAATTCACTAATACTAATACACTAACACTAATACACTAACACTAATACACTAACAAATTCACTAATACTAATACACTAACACTAATACACTAACACTAATACACTAACACAATACACTAGCTAATTCACTAATACTAATACACTAACACTAAACACTAACACTAATACACTAACAAATTCACTAATACTAATACACTAACACTAATACACTAACACTAATACACTAACACAATACACCAACTAACACCAATACACCAACCTAATACACTAACACTAATACACTAACAAATTCACTAATACTAATACACTAACACTAATACACTAACACAATACACTAACTAATACACTAACACTAATACACTAACACTAATACACTAACACAATACACTAACTAATACACTAACACTAATACACTAACACTAATACACTAACACAATACACTAACTAATACACGAACACTAATACACTAACACTAATACACTAACACTAAGCCACTTGCACCAATTCACTAACACTTAACACACTAACACTAACACACGAACGTTATTACACTAACACTGAATCCTTAATTACGAGCAATACGAGACAACGTACTAGATAAAACTTGCCCGATAAGATAACACAACAGCTTCCCGTGGTACATCATAACAAAATCCCACTAGTGCCTTAACAAAGATAGTACAGTTTTCTTGCATAACTCAACCACCAACACCTTATCGTACAACACCCTAATCTACGTGTGTGTGTGTGTGTGTGTGTGTGTGTGTGTGTGTGTGTGTGTGTGTGTGTGTGTGTGTGTGTGTGTGTGTGTTTTGTTTGTTTGTTTTATATTTACACTCGTCTTTCTCCCGTGAACCCATCCTCAAGAAAAACAACTTTATATAATGGAGCGGAGATGAGCACTGAGGCCACGCGCACCTATAGCGTATATCCCCAACTTTACCTTAGCTACCATTTTCTGTATCTCACGTAACAGCCAACAACGCCCTTATTTAAAGACTAGCACAACAGCCTGATCGTATCCACTTATATAATTCATCCATATCACTTTTTTGTCTATCATTCTTACTTGAACCGAACCTCAACATTTATCTAACCTAACCTAACCTATCTACCGAATCCCATTGTCTACATCTGACCCATCACCACAACAACCTGATCGTATCCACTTATATAATTCATCCATTTCACGTTTTTTGTCTATCATTCTTACTTGAACCGAACCTCAACATTTATCTTACCTAACCTAACCTATCTACCGAATCCCATTGTTTACATCTGACCCATCACCCAAAAACAACACCTAGTAACAGCAACCTGATCGTATCCACTTATATAATTCATCCTCATCACTGTTTTTGTCTATCATTTTTACTTGAACCAAACTTCAACATCATTTATCTAACCTAACCTAACCTAACCTATCTACTGAATCCCATTGTCTACAGCTCACCCATCACCCACAACAACTTTAATTAACGACTACCACAACAACCTGACCGTGTTCACTGATATAATTTACCCACAACACTTTTTTTTTAGTCTATCCTTCCTCCGTTAATCTCAACAAATTTAACCTTACCTAACCTAACCTATCACCTACTAGACTCCCATTGCATCCCACGCATCACCCACATCCCCGTCATGTAACCTTGTGCAGTGTTTTCAATTGTTCATGTTTCCTCTTGTCCGTGTCTTGTGCATCTTCATTGTTAACTTTTCTTGTTACTCGTTTATCTTCCACTGTCTGTCCTCGTATTGCTACAGTTCTCTTCTAAATATTGTTCTACATATACATTTATGTGTCTTGTACATGTCATTGAGCCAACCTCCCCTAACTTATGTACTGGACCCATTGGCTGGTATTTTAAGACACTTTCGCTTCTCACATCAGCTATTTATAAAGGTCAAAGAAGGGGTCAGTCGGGTTCTAATGAGTGTTTCTTCAGGTTCACGGTTCAGAGGAAGGGTCAAACTACCACCAGGATCATAAAACTACTCCTGGAAATGCCCACAACTCCTACGAAAGCCTTGTCAAATATGTGTTCCTGGGCGCCGAAATGTCTTTAAATACGACTCATTGTCTGCTTCCACATCCACCTCGTCTAACCTAACCTGGCATAAATTATATCTACCGGACCCCATTGCCTGCACCCAACGCACCACCCACATCCACCTTTAACAAGCACAAACATCTGGCGGCGTCCCTGGCCCCGCAGACGCATTCTGATTTCCTGAAAGACAACCACCTCCGCTAACCAGCCCAGTCAAAACAACATAGCGCTTAACTACTCGGTGTGTGTGTGTGTGTGTGTGTGTGTGTGTGTGTGTGAGAGAGAGAGAGAGAGAGAGAGAGAGAGAGAGAGAGAGAGAGAGAGAGAGAGAGAGAGAGAGAGAGAGAGAGAGAGAGAGAGTCAGTCGGTCAGTCAGTTAGTTAGTCAGGCGCGCACACCACACACACACACACACATATACAAACTGACAGCTAGGCGGAAAAGTATGTACATACTACATAGATACCTGTTTAGACCAGATACACAGGCAGACATAGAGACAGGAAGACGGACACGATCGTAATGCGCGCGCACACACACACACACACACACACACACACACACACACACACACACACACACTAAACACAACGAGAGTGAAACTTAAAGGAAAAACACTAAACAACTAATGTCTTACGAAGAGAAAAAAAAAGTCTTCGGTCGATAAAGAAAGTCAGGTACAGCAGGTGAGCGACGATGAGGCAGCAAGGTGAGCAACTCTACTGAACTTACCTAACAACGCCAACCTTGACAGTTTCATTGCCGAGAGAGAGAGAGAGAGAGAGAGAGAGAGAGAGAGAGAGAGAGAGAGAGAGAGAGAGAGAGAGAGAGAGAGAGAGAGAGAGAGAGAGAGAGAGAGAGAGAGAGAGAGAGAGAGAGAGAGAGAACAATATAGGATTCCTGCAACTTCATTCAGGTTGGTTTTTAAAGATACTGAACGCCACAGCGACAACCTAAGGGTACGATATTATGAAATCTCTTATCGGAATTATTATCATACAAATGCAATGATGTGAGGAAGGAGGGAAGGAGGGGAGAGGGGGATAGAGTGAGCGAGGGATAGAGTGAGCGAGGGATAGAGTGAGTTGGGGAGAAAGAAATGAAGGCTGTAAAGGAGATTAAATTGGGTCGTATAATAAGACATTTTGCAGCCCAAGAACACATATTTGACAAGGCTTTCGTAGGAGTTGTGAGCATTTTCAGGAGTAGTTTTATGACCCTGGTGGTAGTTTGACCCTTCCTCTTTACCATGAACCTGAAGAAACACTCATTAGAACCCTACTGACCCCTTCTTTTACCTTTAGAAAGAGCTGATGGATAGAGTGAGATTAGAAAGAGCTGAGGGATAGAGTGAGCGAGGGATAGAGAGAGTGAGTTGGGGAGAAAGAAATGAAGGATGTAGATTAAATTGGGTCGTATAATAAGACATTTTGCAGCCCAAGAACACATATTTGACAAGGCTTTCGTAGGAGTTGTGAGCATTTTCAGGAGTAGTTTTATGACCCTGGTGGTAGTTTGACCCTTCTTCTTTACCACGAACCTGAAGAAACACTCATTAGAACCCTACTGACCCCTTCTTTTACCTTTAGAAAGAGCTGATGTAAGAAGCGAAACTGTCTTTTAATACCGCACTTAATTTAAATTGGTTGGTATTACAAGATACTTTGCCATCTCGCATCAGCTATTCTAAAGGTCGAAGAGGGGGTCAGTCGGGTTCTAATGAGTGTTTCTTTAGGTTCACGGTACAGAAGAAGGGTCACACTACCACCAGGGTCATAAAACTACTGGAAATGCCCACAACTCCTACGAGAGCCTTGACAAATGTGTGTACTTGGGTGAGGAAATGTTTAGAAATAGATGATTACTACTACCCCTCTCTCTCTCTCTCGGTAGCAGCGACGGGCCAAATTTGTGGCTTTACCGTGTAGCAGCGACGGGCCAAATTTGTGCCATGATATAACCCCCCAAAATAGATGGCACATAAACTGATCACAAATGCGTTGATATATATTATGAAATGGGTTGCGTGAGTGATGATTTTTCTCATTTTTCTAGCTTAGAGGGAAGGAAGAGCCTTTAAGAAACTACCGGGTTAACCAGCCAGCCACTCGCTATTACTCAACCGGTCACTCACCCAATTCTTAACATGTTCTCACACACTCATACGAAAGACCATGGAGGTAGAATTGGTGGAGTCGACAAGCCGACGAACACCTGGCATCTCGCCGCAAAAATGACAGCTCGGGCGGATTCACTTTATAGGGCTGATGTCGACTCCACCAATTCTACCTCCATGCGAAAGACACGAGGCGGTGAGTCGGTCCACACAAGGCAGGTTTAGTATACTTAAAACCACCTCCTCCACCTCCTCTCCCTCCACCTCCATCCCCCAGTTCATAAATTCCAAGCCTTGTTAGTCGGTCAGTCAGTCACTCAGTACATTAGCCAGAGTGTAAGTCAATCAGTCACACACACACACACACACACACACACACACACACACACACACACACACACACACAAACACACACAAACACACAATTTTATCACTTGAGAGAAGATTGGACTAAAAATAAGGTGTAAGGACAATGTGGAGGAAAAGGTGGAGGAGGAGGAGGAGTTTTTTTCCCTCGCCTTTGGATGAAGTTCGTAATTGGTGGGGAAATGAACCCTAATTTGTCCTTAAGGTGGGTCGAGAGAGAGAGAGAGAGAGAGAGAGAGAGAGAGAGAGAGAGAGAGAGAGAGAGACTGCAACTAGTAAATGAAAACAATGGTACATATTAAAAAGGAGGAGGAGGAGGAGGAGGAGGAGGAGGTGCAAGACAGGACGCAGCATCGCCGCTCACTGGTGACTAGACAGACTTGGTGGCCCAGTGTCTGGCCAGCTGGGTGGAGCGTGGGATGCCGCCGCCCTCACCGACTGACAGACTGGCTGGCTGACACATTACTTAACTGACTTCCTTACTTGCTGCAGATCAACTGGGTGACTGGATGAAACACTAGTTGACTGAATGACTAACTGTTTAACTTGTTTACTTGTTGATCAGATGGGTGGAACAGTGACTGGCTGACTGACTGACCTGCAGATTGACCGAAAGACTTAATACTGACTGAAAGAAGTGAATTAATCGGTGGCAGAAGAAACTTGTATGAATGTAAGAAGAGATGGGGAAGGGAAGGGAGGGGTTGGAGTAGGTAGGAGGGCGAACAAGAGGAAGAGGGAGATGAACAGGAAGTAAGGAATATTGAATTAGTTGGTGGCTGAGGGAGGGAGGTTGAATGTAGGAAGAAATGGAGAAGGGAAGAGGTAAGGGAAAGGGGTAGGAATGGGGAAACAAGAGGAAGAGGTAAGGGGAAGGGGTAGGAATGGGGAAACAAGAGGAAGAGGTAAAGGGGAATGGGGAAACAAGAGGAAGAGGTAAGGGAAAGGGGTAGGAATGGGGAAACAAGAGGAAGAGGTAAGGGAAAGGGGTAGGAATGGGGAAACAAGAGGAAGAGGTAAGGGAACGGGGTAGGAATGGGGAAACAAGAGGAAGAGGTAAGGGGAAGGGGTAGGAATGGGGAAACAAGAGGAAGAGGTAAGGGAACGGGGTAGGAAGGGGAAAACAAGAGGAAGAGGTAAGGGAAAGGGGTAGGAATGGGGAAACACGAGGAAGAGGTAAGGGGAAGGGGTAGGAATGGGGAAACAAGAGGAAGAGGTAAAGGAAAGGGGTAGGAATGGGGAAACAAGAGGAAGAGGTAAGGGAAAGGGGTAGGAATGGGGAAACAAGAGGAAGAGGTAAGGGGAAGGGGTAGCAAGGGGAAACACGAGGAAGTAGGAGATGAGCAGGAAGTAAGAAACGTTGAGTACTCGTACCCCCTTCTGCTCTATATCCTGCTGAGAGCCCGCTATCCCAAGGCCGCCTGGAGAGTAGGAGAAGGAGGAGGAGGAGGAGGAGGAGGGTGGAGAAGGAAAATAAGAGAGAGAATGATGGGGAATGACTAAGGGAGGAGAAAGAGAAGAAAAAATAAACCGCGACCAGGAAGCGGAGGAGAAAAAATCAATAGTATAAGAGAGAGAGAGAGAGAGAGAGAGAGAGAGAGAGAGAGAGAGAGAGAGAGAGAGAGAGAGAGAGAGAGAGAGAGAGAGAGAGAGAGAGAGAGAGAGAGAGAGAGAGAGAAGGAAAGCAATGGAGGAAGAAATACGAGAAGGAAAGGGAACGAAAGAAAATAGAGAGAGAGAGAGAGAGAGAGAGAGAGAGAGAGAGAGAGAGAGAGAGAGAGAGAGAGAGAGAGAGAGAGAGAGATTAATCAAGACAAGATCGATAAAAAAAAATCCAAGGGTGATGTCAACAGAGGAAGAGATGTAGACGGTAAAAGGAAGTCGATAAAGAGGAAAGATAAGTGGATAAAGAGGAAAGAGAACAGGATAAAGAGGAAAGCTTAGATACAGAAGAGAGAGAAGAGGGAGGAGGGGGGTGAGCGGGTGACTGACAGACAACACATGAGAATAAATAAGTCAGGAATTTGTGGGCGAAGGAATCAACACACGGTCAATCAATGCGTCTGTGTGTGTGTGTGTGTGTGTGTGTGTGTGTGCTGACTAACCAAGCACTGAAAGAGGAAAGAAGTAAAGTGTTGAGCAGGAACTAGATTACTGGGCCATGGTTTCTTCAGGTGACGAGGAGGAGACAGGGAAAAAAATGACACCTTGTGGGCGTAGGACCTGAGCACCGTTATCAAATTATCGTACTCAGCCACTCAACACATCATATTTTTCAGTTTCTGAGTCTATCGTAAATAAACATCAACAAGTAACGCTTTTAACGATAGCTTCAACTGGAATCGCGTTATCTGTGTGGCTACGAGAGGTTTGGGCCTCAGAACTGATGCATGTGATGTTTGGAATACGATAATATGGTAACGCTGGACGTGTTGGGCCAATTTTTTAAACATCTCTGCGCCCAAGAACACGTAATTTACTAGTCTTTCGTGGGAGTTTAGGCGCTGTATTTTAAGACACCATCGCTTCTCGCATCGACTATTTCTAAAGGTCAAAGAGGGATCAATCGAGTTTTCATGAGTGTTTTTAAGGTTCATGGCACAGATGACGGGTCAAACTACCACCAGGGTCATAAAACTACCCCTGGAAAGGCCTACAGCTCCTACGAAAGCCTTGTCAAATATGTGAACTTGGGCGACGAAATGTTTTAAAATACGACCCTCGGGCCTTTCCAGGGGTACTTTTATGACCCTGGTGGTAGTCTGAGCCTTCTTCTGTACCGTGAACCTAAAAGAACACTCATTAGAACTCGATTACCCTCCTTTTTGGGCTTTGGAAATAGTGTGTGTGTGAGGGGTGTGAGCATCTGACAGTACCAACCTGAGAGCCCCTCAAAGGTAGCCGGAAGACAGACTGATACATAGATACAATTAGGACACATACACCACAAATACCGCCATCACCATCACCCCACCAACACACAAACTACCAGAACGACCACCACCCGCGTCCTCACCACTCGCCAGTTCGACAGTCCAACACAGTCATTGTAAGCGCCGAAATCAAACTATATTCTCCAACGATGATCCGTTATTTCTGCTCAGCACCAGACACTAAAGAGATTTCCTGTGTCGTTTTCTACAGTTTCCTTCTTTCTATATCAACGCCAAACACTACACAAGGAATGTTCATTGTATTTTAAGTTCGGTTTTGAGCTTACAAACTTGCTGTACTGGACTGTAAAACTGGTCCTTAGTCTCGCTCTTACACGCCGCCCTTCCCAGTCCCATCACTGTTTTCCAGAGGATGACTGGGGGAGCAGTGCCCTTCGCCGTTAGCCCCACGGGTGATGCAAGCGTTAGTAATACCCCCGCATCCTCCTCCTTGCGTGTCAGGGTAGTTCTCACGTTCCAGCGCTTCAGGTGATGCCCCATGAGCCATCAAAGCCGCCGCCGCCGCCGCAGGAAGAAAACGTGACGTGGCTGACGGACGCGAGGAAAGGCGGCCTGCCCCAAGCCCCTGACAGGCTTCAGGACACACACTGACGGCCAGACTGACAGCACCGCGTCTGACACACCGAGGGAGTTTTCCATGCACTCAGGCGGGGTTGTTACACACACACACACACACACACACACACAACGCCGCCAGCACAAAACGCTTCACAGTACCTCCAGTCTTTTCACCGCCAACGAGCACACAACTGTCACCGTCCGCCTGCCACTGTACGTCACTGCCACACCGGAGGCTCGTCAGTGCCTGCGTGTCGGCACTGTGCCCGTGGGAGGAGGCAGGCGGCAGTGGCAGGTCGGCGGCAGAGGCGGGCCACACCGAGAAGCGGCTGGAGGAAACACCTGCAAAGACGTGCTCACCTTCACCCACGAGCAACTGAACTGAGCCGCGCTAAGGCCGCCAGTCTGCTACCGCCCGGCGCTGCGGACAGGCACCCACCGAACAGTTGCCACACGCCCGCCGACGCGCTGCACACCGTACCTTTGTCTTCCCCGTGTGCCTGTGTGTGTGCCCCCTACCAAAGCACATCCCCTGACCCTCCCCCATTTATCATTTCCGTGTTCTCCCTCACGTGTGCCCCCACCAAAACACAGCTCCCCGCCCCCCACCAACACATATCCCTTGACCTTCCTCACATTATTTCCCCTGATGCCCCCCTCCGTGTACCCCCTCAAGAAATTTCGTCCTTGCTTCCTCCTTCACACCACTCCCCCTCCTGTCCCTTCGAAGAGTCCCTGTGTGCCCCACCAAAAGAATCTAGCTGACCCCCCTCACGCACCCCCTTTGTCCCTCCTTGGCGACCATGTCTGCACCCCCACCAATCCCTACTGCCCCCATACATCCCCACTGTCCCCCTCACATCCTCCCCAGCACTTTAATATTGGGGTGGGGCAGCAGCACGAAGGAAACACCTCCTGCCACCCTCCCTCCTCTCCACCTCTCAACCCCCCCCGATGTGCTGCGTTGGTGTTGCCTGCACATAACGCCTCCTCGCTGCCCATCACCCTTGCTAGGCAACACTGAGGGGGCCACCGCGGGCTCCCCCTCCCCCTCTGGGCGGCACACACCTGCCCGACGCGCTGCGGGGCTGGCAGGGCCGGGACGAAGGTGCCGCGATCAGCTGTTCCCCGCCAGCTGATCGTGACGTCACCACCGCCACCACCACCGCCACCTTGCCACCTTGCTGCTCGCTCACCGCCTCCTCACGCCTCTCTCTCTCTCTCTCTCTCTCTCTCTCTCTCTCTGAACCATTTCCGTGGACGCCAAAACAAGAAAAATGGAGAAACGAAGGAGGAGAAAATTGTGTGTGTGTGTGTGTGTGTGTGTGTGTTTGATTCACCATGGTCTGACCACGCAATAGACTCGCGATCGCCAGCATCCCCCACTGAGATCGTAGCTCAGGAGTGACGGATCTCTTAGTAAGGCTGAAACCTCACACACCCACACACCCGGGAGGAGGTGCACGACCCCCTCTGACGCCCGGTACTCATTCACTGCTGGGTGGACAGGGGGCAAAGGAGACTGTCCATCCGTCTCCTCAAAACTAGGAAATCGAACCCGGTGTGTGTGTGTGTGTGTGTGTGTGTGTGTGTGTGTGTGTGTGTGTGTGTGTGAAGGCTGTATAATCATGTAAACTTCCTTGCGATAAGATTCTTGTTATCATCCCAGCTGACAGTCAGGGGAGGAGGGAGGGGTGGGTGACCCTTAGCACCCCCCCCCCCCACACACACACACACATCTCTTCCGCCACACATGTTTTGGCGCTAATCTGCTAGTATATATCCCCCCCTCCGTATGTTCTTATGTTCTTATGTTCTTCTTATAACCCCCTCCTCCTCCTCCTCTTACTCCTCCTCCACCTCCTTCACCCCAGCGTTTGTTTATGCCTTCCCTTCTGCGTCGCTTTTAGTTTTGACTCTTCTATCGCCTAATATTAACGACTCAGTCTCATCTTATTCTTGAGCTCTCTGCCAACACTGATGAAAAGCAAGAATGAGAATGAGAATACAAATAAGAATAGTAGTAGTAGTAGTAGTAGTAGTAGTAGTGGTGGTAGTAGTAGTAGTGGTGGTAGTAGTAGTAGTAGTAGTTCACCCCGGTAGTATTCACGACGGCAGGAGGGATGGGACCAAGGGCGCAGAGCTTCTACGCAAGACTCGCCGAAACACTGGCGGATAAGAAACAACAGCCAAGAAGCAGTGTGGTCGCCTGGATGAGATGCAGGCTGTCCTTCTCCCTCCTGAGGTCAGCCTTGGTCTGCCTGAGAGGAACCAGGTCACCTGCACCCAAAACCACCCGCATTGCTGACCTGGACTTTGAGGCGACGGTGGTTGATAGTCGTATCAACCACAAGCTCTGTTAGCTTAAAAATAAAATGTTAAGTAAAGTTTGTAATATTAAATAAAGATGGTTGTCGGCCGCAGTCATTGGCGGGGTGGGGCCAATGAATTGCTTTGTGAAAGGATATGAGAAAAGATTCCAAACTTTTCTGCTAAATCTGCTTCCTTGTGATAAGAAACAGACCAAGAACGTAAATAGAGTTAAGATATGATAACAAAATAAATAAGTCACATAATATTGTTTTTCTATAGAGCAGTGTTGATTCCAAAGCCTCTTTCTATCTTCACTTACTGACAGCTCTTATCAGCGCCTTGTTGCTGTTATGTATCCACAGCGAGGTGGTTGGCTGGTATGCCGAGCTCTACGATTTCGTGGAGCCCAGTTCGAGTCTAAATCCAGTGTTCGAGTCTAAATCAGGGGAGACAGTATTCGAGTCTAAATCCACTTCGAGTCTAAATCAGGGGAAACAGTGTTCGAGTCTAAATCCAGTTCGAGTCTAAATAAGGAGAGACAGTGTTCGAGTCTAAATCAGGGGAGACAGTGTTCGAGTCTAAATCAGGGGAGACAGTGTTCGAGTCTAAATCAGGGGAGACAGTGTTCGAGTCTAAATCAGGGGAGACAGTGTTCGAGTCTAAATCAGGGAGACAGTGTTCGAGTCTAAATCAGGAGACAGTGTTCGAGTCTAAATCAGGGGAGACAGTGTTCGAGTCTAAATCAGGGGAAACAGGGTTCGAGTCTAAATCAGAGACAGTGTTCGAGTCTAAATCAGGAGACAGTGTTCGAGTCTAAATCAGGGGAGACAGTGTTCGAGTCTAAATCAGGGGAGACAGTGTTCGAGTCTAAATCAGGGGAGACAGTGTTCGAGTCTAAATCAGGGGAGACAGTGTTCGAGTCTAAATCAGGGGAGACAGTGTTCGAGTCTAAATCACGGGAGACAGTGTTCGAGTCTAAATCAGGGGAGACAGTGTTCGAGTCTAAATCACGGAGACAGTGTTCGAGTCTAAATCAGGGGAGACAGTGTTCGAGTCTAAATCAGGGGAGACAGCGATCGAGTCTAAATCAGGAAACAGTGTTCGAGTCTAAATCAGGGGAGACAGTGTTCGAGTCTAAATCAGGGAGACAGTGTTCGAGTCTAAATCAGGGAGACAGTGTTCGAGTCTAAATCACGGGAGACAGTGTTCGAGTCTAAATCAGGGAGACAGTGTTCGAGTCTAAATCAGGAGACAGTGTTCGATTCTACATCAAGGGAGACAGTGTTCGAGTATAAATCAGGGGAGACAGTGTTCGAGTCTAAATCAGGAGACAGTGTTCGAGTCTAAATCAGGAGACAGTGTTCGAGTCTAAATCAGGGAGACAGTGTTCGAGTCTAAATCAGGGGAGACAGTGTTCGAGTCTAAATCAGGGAGACAGTGTTCGAGTCTAAATCAGGGAGACAGTGTTCGAGTCTAAATCAGGGGAGACAGTGTTCGAGTCTAAATCAGGGAGACAGTGTTCGAGTCTAAATCAGGGAGACAGTGTTCGAGTCTAAATCAGGGGAGACAGTGTTCGAGTCTAAATCAGGGAGACAGTGTTCGAGTCTAAATCAGGGGAGACAGTGTTCGAGTCTAAATCACGGAGACAGTGTTCGAGTCTAAATCAGGGGAGACAGTGTTCGAGTCTAAATCACGGAGACAGTGTTCGAGTCTAAATCAGGGAGACAGTGTTCGAGTCTAAATCAGGGAGACAGTGTTCGAGTCTAAATCAGGGGAGACAGCGTTCGAGTCTAAATCCACTTCGAGTCTAAATCAGGGGAAACAGTGTTCGAGTCTAAATCAGGGGAGACAGTGTTCGAGTCTAAATCAGGGGAGACAGTGTTCGAGACTAAATCAGCGGACACAGTGTTCGAGTCTAAATCAGGAAACAGTGTTCGAGTCTAAATCAGGGGAAACAGTGTTCGAGTCTAAATCAGGGGAAACAGTGTTCGAGTCTAAATCAGGGGAGACAGTGTTCGAGTCTAAATCAGGGGAAACAGTGTTCGAGTCTAAATCAGGGGAGACAGTGTTCGAGTCTAAATCAGGGGAGACAGTGTTCGAGTCTAAATCAGGGGAGACAGCGTTCGAGTCTAAATCCACTTCGAGTCTAAATCAGGGGAAACAGTGTTCGAGTCTAAATCAGGGGAAACAGTGTTCGAGTCTAAATCAGGGGAGACAGTGTTCGAGTCTAAATCAGGTGAAACAGTGTTCGAGTCTAAATCAGGAAACAGTGTTCGAGTCTAAATCAGGGAGACAGTGTTCGAGTCTAAATCACGGGAGACAGTGTTCGAGTCTAAATCAGGGGAGACAGTGTTCGAGTCTAAATCAGGGGAGACAGTGTTCGAGTCTAAATCACGGGAGACAGTGTTCGAGTCTAAATCAGGGGAGACAGTGTTCGAGTCTAAATCAGGGGAGACAGTGTTCGAGTCTAAATCACGGGAGACAGTGTTCGAGTCTAAATCAGGGGAGACAGTGTTCGAGTCTAAATCACGGGAGACAGTGTTCGAGTCTAAATCACGGGAGACAGTGTTCGAGTCTAAATCAGGGGAGACAGTGTTCGAGTCTAAATCAGGGGAGACAGTGTTCGAGTCTAAATCAGGGGAGACAGTGTTCGAGTCTAAATCAGGGGAGACAGTGTTCGAGTCTAAATCACGGGAGACAGTGTTCAAGTCTAAATCACGGGAGACAGTGTTCGAGTCTAAATCAGGGGAGACAGTGTTCGAGTCTAAATCACGGGAGACAGTGTTCGAGTCTAAATCAGGGGAGACAGTGTTCGAGTCTAAATCAGGGGAGACAGCGTTCGAGTCTAAATCACGGGAGACAGTGTTCGAGTCTAAATCAGGGGAGACAGTGTTCGAGTCTAAATCAGGGGAGACAGTGTTCGAGTCTAAATCACGGGAGACAGTGTTCGAGTCTAAATCAGGGGAGACAGTGTTCGAGTCTAAATCAGGGGAGACAGTGTTCGAGTCTAAATCAGGGGAGACAGCGTTCGAGTCTAAATCACGGGAGACAGTGTTCGAGTCTAAATCAGGGGAGACAGTGTTCGAGTCTAAATCAGGGGAGACAGTGTTCGAGTCTAAATCACGGGAGACAGTGTTCGAGTCTAAATCAGGGGAGACAGTGTTCGAGTCTAAATCAGGGGAGACAGCGTTCGAGTCTAAATCCACTTCGAGTCTAAATCAGGGGAAACAGTGTTCGAGTCTAAATCAGGGGAGACAGTGTTCGAGTCTAAATCAGGGGAGACAGTGTTCGAGTCTAAATCAGGGGAAACAGTGTTCGAGTCTAAATCAGGGGAAACAGTGTTCGAGTCTAAAACAGGGGAAACAGTGTACGAGTCTAAATCAGGGTAAACAGTGTAAGAGTCTAAAACAGGGAGACAGTGTTCGAGTCTAAATCAGGGGAAACAGTGTTCGAGTCTAAATCAGGGGAGACAGTGTTCGAGTCTAAATCAGGGGAGACAGTGTTCGAGTCTAAATCAGGGGAGACAGCGTTCGAGTCTAAATCCACTTCGAGTCTAAATCAGGGGAAACAGTGTTCGAGTCTAAATCAGGGGAAACAGTGTTCGAGTCTAAATCAGGGGAAACAGTGTTCGAGTCTAAATCAGGGGAGACAGTGTTCGAGTCTAAATCAGGGGAAACAGTGTTCGAGTCTAAATCAGGGGAGACAGTGTTCGAGTCTAAATCAGGGGAGACAGTGTTCGAGTCTAAATCAGGGGAGACAGTGTTCGAGTCTAAATCAGGGGAGACAGTGTTCGAGTCTAAATCAGGGGAGACAGTGTTCGAGTCTAAATCAGGGGAGACAGTGTTCGAGTCTAAATCAGGGGAGACAGTGTTCGAGTCTAAATCAGGGGAGACAGTGAATGAAGTCGATAGAGTAGACCCAAGAATCCATACCTTCGCTGCTCATTCCTCCCTTCACGTTGATCATTAATATGCAAGGTGAAGACTCGACGAAAGTAATCTGTGCCAACATGTATGAGGACTTTAGCAATAGTTGATAGAGTCAGGTGTTCGTGCATGTTGGCAGATCATATGTTTACATGGTGAAGACTTAAAGATGGTGAACAGTGCCAACTTGTGCAAAGAGTTTCAATGGAGATGACCCAGAAATGTACTTAGCCATTCACCCTTCCCTGCGAGTTAGTAACAAGCATCAACAAGTATCTATGGCGAAAACGCGGTGCCAGCTTGTGCAAAGAGTTTAAATACATTTGATGGAGATGACCCAGAAATGTACTTAGCCATTCACCCTTCCCTGCGAGTTATAGCGTCTTCCATTTAGCGTAACCTGTTTTTGGGTCGTGATCTGTAGAGTCAAACGCTATCACACGCTCTCGTGGTGACAACAGGACCAATAATGGCGTCTAAATCTTAGGTTGTCGGGACTCTATCTTTAAAGGGACTATACAGATCACGACCCAGAAACAGGTTACGCTAAATGGAAGACACTATTAGTAACGAGTATCAACAAGTACCTATGGCAAAAATTCAGGGGACCGTATTACTAAACATTTCGTCGCCCAAGTGCCCATATTTGACAAGCCTTTCGTAGGAGTTTTGGGCATTTCCAGGAGTAATTTATGGCTCTGGTGGTAGTTTGGCCCTTCTTCTGTACCGTGAACATGAAGAAACGCTCATTTGAACCCGACTGATCCCCTCTTTGACCTTCAGAAATAGCTGATGTGAGAACCGCAACTGTCTGATAATACCAACCACTAGTGAAATGTGCCAGCTTGTAAGAACTCAGTCGCTGTGTATACTCCCGGCGGTCCTCCCTAACCCCAGCCGTGTGTGACATTGCAAAGACTTTATAAATTATGCAGCTGATAAAGTCGGCCCAAGAGTGCATGCCTCCGCTGTTTATTCCTTCCCGCAGGCCGGTCCTAATAAAGCCCGCACACCTGCAGGACGCTCCAAGAAGGTGAACTATGCCAGCCTTTGTGCGTCGAGGCATGCGGAGTGGAATTTTTACTACAACAGGTGAGAAAGACGAAGAAACAATATGAGCACCGTGGCATAGCGAGGCACACACACACACACACACACACACACACACACACACACACACACACACACACATTGCAACATCGTATCTCTTCACTGTTTTCGTTTCTATATTATTTGTATTTGACTTATATATGCCTCAGGGCGAAAATAACTACTACTACTACTACCACTACCACTACCACTACTACTACAACAAGGTAAATACAACTAGGTAAATACACACACACACACACACACACACACACACACACACACACACACACACGAGCGCGCGCACCTTATTCTTGGCTCCCTTTGCTACCTTTTAGAACAATTTACTAGAAACTGACTACGCAGTGTTTGGGGCACAATGCCAGGGCGAGGAGGAGGGGGTCGAAGAAAAGAATATAATAATAATAATAATAATAATAATAATAATAATAATAATAATAATAATAATAATAATAATAATAATAATAATAATAATAATAATAATAGTGATAGTAGTAGTAATAGTAGTAGTAGTAGTGGTAGTAGTAGTAGTAGTAGTAGTAGTAGTAAACTCCATCAGCCTTACCAGGTCACTCGTCAACAGGATCATCGCTCAGGAGTCAGGGGGCGAGATAGACCAAACAGAAATAAGAGATATTAAAACAAAAATCTCAGATGCCTGTTTCGTGGATTTCGCTAATA
>NC_066576.1:8676501-8679001 GCF_024679095.1 Eriocheir sinensis
TTACACATATTTTTTCTTCAGTATTCTTTAGCACTTAGATTCACATTGAAAAAAAAGCAAGAGATGTGTTTGCTACTGGAGCTATTTTCAATTTTTTTTTTTTTTAATGTAAAGGAGACAATCAATCAATCAGTCAATCAATGGGGGCTTACGCCGGGGGACGCGTCGCCTCGCCCACCCTGCGACGCCAGGCCCGGGGGTCCCTCCGTGCGAGTCTCCATGCAGGCCCCTTCCCAACCCGAGTACCTTCCGACAGGATCTATCGACTCCGTGGGCGTCCCCTTCTTAGCCTCCTCCACGCATGATTGTTTCTTACAGAGACAACCCGATGAGCAGGATCAGCTTCCGGAAAACGTGCCACGTGCCCGTATACCCGGAGTTGGCGTTGACGAGGTATGCAGGTAATCTTCCTCTTCCCGTCCCTGCCTTTACACTTTCCATCGGTATTTTCTTTTCTTTGATTCTTCTACTTGTTTTTCTTTTCCATTTCTCTCCCTATAACTGTCTTTCCCCTTTATTCCACTATTTTCCATTGCTATTTTCGTACGCTTCCTTCCTTCCTTCCTTCTTTCCTTCCTTTCTTTCGTTTTTGCTTCTTTCCTTTCTTCCTTCCTTCCTTCCGTCCTTTCTATCTTTCTTCCTTCCTTCCTTCCTTCCGTCCTTTCTATCTTCCTTCTTTCCTTTATTCCCTCATTCCTTCCTTTCTTCCTTATTTCCTTTCTTTCTTCCTTCCTTCCTTCCTTTCTTCCTTCTTTCCTTCCTTCCTTCCTTCCTTCCTTCCTTTCTATCTTCCTTCCTTCCTTTCTTCCTTCTTTCCTTCCTTCCTTCCTTCCTTCTTTCCTTTCTTTATGCCTTCCTTCCTTCCGTCCTTCCTTTCTTCCTTCCTTCCTTCCTTCCTTTCTCTTTTCCTTCCTTCCTTCCTTCCTTCCTTCCCCCTTACCTCCCACTCTTCCCTGTCCACCCCCTCCATACCCAGCCTCTTCTTCATCCCCCCCCACCCCCCACCCACCCCGTCCACCCACCCTCCCAGCCTCTTCCTGATACCCTGCACGTATGACAACCCCCAGAGCGTGAGGTTAATGGGCGTTTAGGGCTGTTGGGGATGCCACAAAAACTGTTAGAGAAAACGACAGAATAATAACTTGATAATGATGATGATGATGATGATGATGATGGAGGTAGCAATAGTGACAGTGTGAGCGAAGATGAAGATAATGTAGATGATAACAAAGATGATAAGGATGAGTACAAAGTAAATATGATGTATTATTATATGAAAGAAAATCGTAGTACTTGTTATTTTGGGATGGACACAAGATGCGAAAACCCCCCCAAAAAAAAACATAAAATTGAAAAAAAAAACAATAATAATTAGAGAATGAATGATAAATAAAAACGAATAAAAATAACAGTAAATAAAATGAAATGGAAAATAAAATAAAATAAAAATAAAAGGTGAGCCCCCCAAAATACCATAAAATTAAAAAAAATAATAATAATTAGAGAATGAATGATAAATAAAAACGAATAAAAATAACATAGTAAATAAAATGAAATGGAAAATAAAATAAAATAAAATAAAAATAAAAGGTGTGCCCCAAAAATACCATAAAATTAAAAAAAGATAATAATTAGAGAATGAATGATAAATAAAAACGAATAAAAATAACAGTAAATAAAATGAAATGGAAAATAAAATAAAATAAAATAAAAATAAAAGGTGTGCCCCAAAAAAATACCATAAAATTAAAAAAAATAATAACAGTAAATAAAAAATGATGGAAAAATAAAATAAAAAAAAATAAAAAAATAAAAAGTAAAAAAAAAATAAAATAAAAAAAAAAATAATTAGAGAATGATAAATAAAACGAATAAAAATAACATAGTAAATAAAATGAAATGGAAAATAAAATAAAATAAAATAAAAATGAGGTGTGCCCCCCAAAAATACCATAAAATTAAAAAAAAAATAATAATTAGAGAATGAATGATAAATAAAAACGAATAAAATAACATAGTAAATAAAATGAAATGGAAAATAAAATAAAAATAAAAGGTGTGCCCCCAAAAATACCATAAAATTAAAAAAAAATAATAATTAGAGAATGAATGATAAATAAAAACGAATAAAAATATCATAGTAAATACAATGAAATGGAAAATAAAATAAAATAAAATAAAAATGAGAGGTGTCCCCCAAAAATACCATAAAATTAAAAAAAAAATAATTAGAGAATGATAAATAAAAACGAATAAAAATAACATAGTAAATAAAATGAAATGGAAAATAAAATAAAATAAAATAAAAATGAGGTGTCCCCAAAAAATACCATAAAATCAAAAAAAAAAAAAATTAGAGAATGATAAATAAAAACGAATAAAAATAACATAGTAAATAAAATGAAATGGAAAATAAAATAAAATAAAATAAAAATGAGAGGTGTGCCCCCAAGTAACTCACCTAAAACAATAGATAAATAATGAAAGGTCTTCCCCCAGA